>NC_061111.1:242466878-242475243 GCF_002878395.1 Capsicum annuum | reverse complement strand
ATATATATATATATATATATATATATATAGAGAGAGAGAGAGAGAGAGAGAGAGAGAGAGAGAAAGAAAGATTCTACACAGTTCCTGCCATGTTTTATTTTTCAGAGGTTAAGAGGTCTTAGGTGTGCAATACAGTTTGAGAAGAGAATTGCTTCATTGGATTGATGTAGTGTTGCTTGACTTTCGAGTTTGAAAAAGATTTGTTTCTTTATGATATTTTTATATAGATATCCAATCACATGTGTCAGTTGATTTTGTTATGAGCTCTTTCTATAATCTTGGTTGACGTAGGTTGACAGGCTAATTCTTTTATTTTTAGTGTTTGCTACTTCTCTTAATCTTACTATTTTCTCCTTTTTGCTGATTGTTATTATATGATCAACATAATCTTTAAAATATCAAATCAATTTGGATTGATCTATTATTAAAAAAAAAGATGAAAATCTTACACACATTTGTTGAAAATTCACATATGATACTCAACTATTAATATATAGAAATTATTGGATGGTAAGTCTCTATAAAGTTATTAACTTTACTTAAATAAAAAAAAGTATCTACAAAGTTCTTATCTTGCCTTTTATTTATGGATTATGCTATTAAGTTTGAAAAGTTTCTCATGAATCTCAAAAAAAATATTCTCATACACAAGTTATCATGAATCTCGACTTTAATTAGAGCCAACTAATTAAATAGGTTCGGTACTAAAGCTTTCCGATGGTTAATATTGATTGTGTACTGATGGGATGAATAGGCATATATCTTAAAAATTTGACTCTTTTTTTTGTCTAATAATGAAGAATTTTAACAGGTTAGTATTGTTACAACAAATTTCAACCCATGATACAAAATAATTCTTAACTGCCATATCATATCACAAAAATAATTTTATGACTATATCATTTAGCCACTGACAAATAATTATAACTATTAAGTTATAACTTTATAACATGAAAAAAATATTTATTTAGCTTCAATTTTTCTTTAAATAATTTATTGTGGCTAAAAGGTTATTACTACTATGATAAATTTTAACTCATGACAAAAATTAATAATTAGCTATAAAATTTTACTATAGCAAAAAATCTATGATTATTTCATTTAACTATTGCTATAGTTTTTATAACTTGAAGCAAAATTATTTATTTATCTACAATATTTTATTTCAAATAACTTCTTGTGGCTAAAGAATTACTATGGTTACAATTGCTTTTATCGCATGGCTAAATCTTATAATTAGCTACCGCATTTTATTGTAGCAGAAAAATTATAGCTATTTAGATAATTATTGGCACGAATGTTAGCAATTGTAGCAAAAAATAAGATTTAGCTTTGTCAAATTAGCTTTCATGGCTAAGAAATTTGATGAATTTTTAGATAGTCACAAAATTCAAATTTGTGTGGATATTAATAGGTAATAGCTACGATTTTTAAATTCATAGCTTTGATTATGTAGCTATAAGTACATATTCTAGTGAATGCATATTAACCCCCCTAATGAGAACATCCTTGAACATTTGCATCCGATCTTGTGCACCATCTTCGTAAAAGTTATAGTTGGAAGAAACTTGATGAATAAATCAGCTACATTGTCACTTGAACGAATATGTTTCATGTTAATATCATCATTTTTTTGGAGCTCATGTGCATAGAAAAGTTTTGGAAAAATATGTTTCATTCTATCTCCTTTTATGAATCCTCCCATAAATTTGCTATGAATGTTGCTTTACCTTCAAATAAAATTGTGGATACTTTGCCACATTTCAAACCACATTTTTTTTCGAAGGAGATGTATCATTCACCTCAATCACATACACTCTTGGCTTGCATGAATAGCTATTATCTCAACATGGTTCAATGAGGTGGCTATGATTGACTGCTTTGTAGATCTCCAAGATAAAATAATAACCGCATATATGAACACATAACCTATTTAAGATCGAGCTTTATGTGGGTCAAATAAGTATCCAGCATCAACATAAACAATAAGATTGAGACTGCAATCTTTAGAATAAAATAAGCTCATGCGTTTGATCTTATTTTAATGTTTCCTGGTAGGAGCGGAACTATATCTTGCTAAAAAATTGATTGAAAAGACTATATCAGGCCTTGTAGTATTTGTAAGGTACATTAGTACACCCATTGCACTAAGATATGGTACTTCATAACCAATTCAATTCGGTATAGTTCTCACTAAACAAATAATTTATTGCTTTCAAAAACTCTCCAAGAGTTTCAATGATTTTCAAGTTATAAATTTATGAAATATAAGGATTATAAAGACGTTTTCAAAAATTTTTATATGCTTCAAACATTTTGAATCCTTAGAAAAGTTTTCATATAAATTTTGTCAAGTGACAATATTCAATATTTCACGCGTGACAACTTTAAGTGTATGGACTGTAAATCAAATATGTTTCCCGCTTACTAAGATGCATCCCTTCATGTCACTTAATAAATATTTCTACGTCAGCATGCTTAAGTAAACATAAAATTCAGATCCTCAAAATCTTTACAATATTGCGCCAACATTGTATCAAAGATATTACCAATGATATATCATTTTGTACTAGTTCATAATGTGACATAATATTTTGAGATATCATCACTTCATTATTTTCAGGTACTTGAACCTTTATAAGGTTTCATGAAGTTTTATGTCGTAGGCTCTTTAAAAATATATTACCTTTTTATTATGATCATTTGTTCCTTATCCTTTTAAAAAATTATTGCTTTTAGAATTGATTGATCTACTATGCTTCATACATGTAGCAGACTTTGTACTTTAGGGACATTCAATTGGAGCATTTACAGCCAAATATAACATCAATTTTTGAGTCAGCAAATGCTCCTAACATTTGAACTTCAATTATCTTTTGAATGAGGATCATGTTGATGATAATTCACAACATGTTTCTTAGTTTTTTATTATATCTCCCTCATGTTAGGAAAATTGACATGCATCTCAATTTATTTTAGAGAATCCATCTTTGTGCATCATGATATATCCATTGATCAAATACTACATATCAAAACTACTAGATGGAATAATTGGTTTTTCACCTTGAACCAATTGAGAGGGAAGAATTAATCATAATTTTTTATCTAATGTAAACAAGTGCTATTGTATGAAATATATCATACTTCAGACCAACACATGAAGCTTTGTTCTCATAAGCAATAGTTCAACTATTTATCAGAGGTATTTAATGTCAAACCAAATTATCAAGACGAATTGTCTTGATTACACAATCTAAAAATCATGCTCTTAACTCAATTTTATTGAGCAAATAATTTTATGGATGTTAAACTGTAGGTTGTAGTGGCAAACCGGGGATTTAAGGATAGTGGGTGCTTAAAAATTTAAAAAAAAAAAAAAAAAAAAAAAGTACCTCAATGAGGTTCAAACATGAGACACTCTTTCCAGTGGAGCACCTTAAGATCAACCTAAATATCAATGCACCCACTATAATTTTTGTTTGAGTGGGTGCTTTTATATGTTTTATACTATTTTCATATATTTACTATGTCATTGTACCTATTTCTTGTCGAGTTTAATGGGTGTCGGAGCACCCAAAAATACAACATAGGTTCGCCCCTGGTAGGTTGACAAGAAACGCAAATGTGATCATCTTATAGTGATGCATCTTAATATATATCACATGATATGTGAACGGGTCCTTATTCACCTTTTATACTTTTCAGATTTTAAGGGATCCAATTTCAATATTAGTTGGTCCAACCAACTATCACGAGAACAAGCAACATTAAAAGTTCATGAAGAATTTTATAATTCTTCGATATATGTTTAATACTCAATATGCACATCTTTGGGATGTCGCAATTATTTATGTCAACATTTAAACTTTTATACTAGTAAACTTCAGTTTACCAGGACATGTGCCTTTTAATAAATTCCGTATTTACTATGACATGAATTTTATATAATAAACTCCTAGTTTATTATGACATCTGATCTTATCATGCTCAGATAACTTTTCACATTTATGTTTCGTGTCACATTAACTTGGAGATATTCAATCTTCCAATTATTCTACCTCTTCTGAGGTGGATTGTAATATTTTTATAGTCAAGAACATGTTTGAATTTATAAGCTTTACTAAATACAGTCACATTCACCCCCTCCCTCCACCCCCCCTCCCGATTATAGATTTGCATTTATAACAATAAAATTTGTACTTTTTATGAATGAAATATAATCATGCCTTAAGTACATTAAATTATGATAATTTATAACCTCTTTTAAGATATTGCTACTTCAGAAGCAAATCGAGATATACATATGGTTGTAGAGAAATTTTTTTCTCTAACATATCTTACAATCATAATAAGCGTGTGAAAATATCATCACTTTTGGATGATTATTACCATATTGTCCCTCTACACTTATATTTGTATATTCAATCACTTGTCTTCTTTCAGACATATTATGCACTGCATAACATTCACACCAGAGAATGAAGCATATTCAATAGGACATGTCTCATGAATTTTCACCAAAATTATATTATTTTGCCTTAGCCATCATTACATCATCAATATCGTGCATTGAGATCCAAACTCAATGTCTTATCCATATAAAGATGTCGTAGGCATAAATTCATAGGACTTGAACCCAAAATTTTATCATCATGGTGCATCAGGACTCTAACTCGATATCTTATCCATATCAAAATGTGTTATGCCATAATATGATGAGACTAAATATCCAATATTATTATACGGTTAATAATAAAAGAAAAATAATATAAAAGAACTAATCTTTTTTATATGAATTTTCATAGTTCCTGGATTAACATATTTTGCAGTGGTCAAAGTGCAATAAGACTTAGCTCTGTAATCTGCCTATTATTATCTAATTATTGTTTTTCTCATGAATATAATCTCTAGGTTAGAGACTTGTGTTGATAGCGTGTTATGAAATATTAAAGTAAGAACAAGAAGAATAGAGAGAGTAAATCTTTATTTCTCTTGAGCAATTTTTGTTGGCGTTACTTAGTTTCTTAGCTTAGTTACATATGTGTTGTAAATACTTTATTTCATTCTTTTGGGCTAGTAGTAGAGTAATAGCCCAATTTATATTTTTCGAGTTGTTTGGCCCACTCTTGAATATAAGGGATCAATTAGATCCTTCTAGACACGTATATTATCTTCAGTTCTAAGTTAAGACATTTATTTTTCTCTCTCTAAAACTTCCATGGTAGAGTTTGGTTATTAATCTATCTTGTGATAAATGTTGTACATTGACATGGTATTCGAGCAATTCGTGACTTTTGGTTGATTCTCCACTTTTTGATGGTACCCTTGTGGTATTCCATGGTACTCTTCTAGATTGACGGTGACTTTTTAATTCATCGGAGTTTGATCTCCTGAGTATAATTTTCTATCGTGGTTGTTTCGTATTGGATTTTCTTTGTTATACCAAGGCTATTGCCATTTTCAGCTGTAAAAATGGAGGGTAATATTTTTGTTCTCATTCATCTTTGTGACATTTTCCTTTGCTGTGTTGAAATCGACAGTGTTCTCTGTATTTTTAATTATTTTTTCACACTCATGGTGAACACAAGTAGTTCTTCGGGTGCTTTGACCTCCGTTCCCATTGATTATTCCGACCCCTATATCTCTCATCCTCGGATGTGCTTGGAATATCCCTAGTTAGCGTCCCTTTTTAAGGGACTGGTTTTGGAGGATGGAAGAGAAACATGATTGTGACCTTATCTACTAGAAACAAAATAGGTCTTATTGATGGTTCATATACCAAAATTGCTGAAGGTACATCTCGTGCTAGGGTCTGGGATAAATGCAATAATATGGTCATATCATAGTTGAACAGTTCTTTGTCTCCTGATATAGCAAAAAGTGTACAATACTCTAACACAGCTAAGAGTATTTAGAGTCAACTGAACAAGCGGTATGGTTTGGTCAGTGGCACTAAGGTGTTCGAAATTAAGAATGAATTAGCTTCCACTAGTCAGGGATCTTTAGATATTGCCTCTTTTTTAACAAACATGAGAGATTATGGGATGAGCTTAGGTTTATTTGTACATCTCATATCAATACCTGCATATGTGCTGCAAAGCCTAATCTTCAAAAGGAAGATGAGGAAAATAAGGTTTACCAGTTCCTCATGGGCCTGAATGAGCCATATACTGGAGTGCGAAGTAATCTTCTTATAGCCTAACCATTCCCTCTCTTGATTCTGCACATAACATTTTACTACAAGATGAAAGGCAGAGACAAGTAATATCTCCTGATCATTTTCCCACAGAATCTACCTCTTTTCAAGTGTCTTACAATCATAGACCTGGACCATATTTGCCATCTAATAAGACCCAGAACTCGTATCCTATTTTACCCAAACCTCAAAGCGGTTATCCTAATAAATCTTACGCTCCTCAAATCAACTTTGATCAAGATAAATTTTCCTTATTTTGCAAATATTGCAAAAGGAGTGGACATGTCATTGAAAAGTGTCATAAGTTGTTTGGGTATCCTACGGATTTCAAGCCTTTCGATCCTGATTTTAAGGGTAAGCGAGTGGTTGCTTCTGCTGAGATTCAAGAGTCTTTTAGGTCGAGCACTTCTTTTGTTGCTCATTCCCCTGACAGTCCTAATGATCTCTTATTTGTTGGGTTATCCAAGGAGCAGCATAGCCAGGTTCTAAGTCTACTATAGAGTTTTAAGATTTTAGATCAGCCTTCTAGTCTTATGCTTTCTATTGGTTTTGCTATTGTGCATTTGTAATACCCCATACTTTTATGTAGCTTGAAATTGTCCTAAGAATGTTAGAAACTTACTTTGAAAGATGAAGTTTAGATCACCAATAGGATGGTTTGAAGTGGGTGAAACTCTTTTGTTCGGACCGGATCTTGTTTATCAAGCCATAGAGAAGGTTAAAGTAATTCAGTAATGACTAAAAATAGCCCAAAGTCAACACAAGTCATATGCCGATAGTAGAAGGAGAGGGCTAGAATTTTCTATAGGTGATTGGGTATTTTTAAAGGTATCACCAATAAAAGGGGTAATGAGATTTGTCAAGAAAGGGAAGTTGATTCCACGTTATATAGGCCCGTATAAGATCACTCGAAGGTTTGGACAAGTTGCATATGAATTAGAGCTACCCCAAGAGCTCTCATCAGTACATCCAATATTTCATGTGTCAATGCTTCGAAAGTGCATCGGAGATCCATCACATATCACTTCTACTGAGGATGTGCAAGTTGCGGAAGATCTTACCTATGAGGAAGTGCCTATTGCTATTCTAGATCGCCAAGTTAAGAAGATGAGAAATAAAGAGATAGCATCGGTGAAAGTACGTTGGAGAAATCGTTAAAAGGAAAAGATTACATGGGAAGCTGAGGAAGCAATGAAATCTAAGTACCCTCATTTGTTCAAAGATGAAGAGGAAGTTCAAGAAACGGAGTTAGAACATTAACAAGTAAGTTTTTTTTTATATGCATAGTATTTATGTGATGATGTGAATGTTAATGATGACTTGAACTTGTTTCGGTTGAATAACTACGCTAACATTCGAGGAAGAATGTCCTAAAGGGGGAAGGATGTAACACCCCGTATTCAAGTACGTGTATTGGCGTATTCAAGTACGTGTATTGATCTTATTTATATGGAATTAATTTTTTTATTTTATTTATACCGGAATTTTCCCGTCGATGGTTCCATGCAAAGGTTATTGAATAATCTTTCCAACGATATAAAGATTTCCAAAAACAAATAAGTTTCGGATATAATCGAGCACTTTCGAAATTATAAAACGATGGCTGGGATATTTGGGAATAGTAAATGTGCAGGAAAATTTCCTGCACACAAACTACTGAGGCCAGCTGAATTTTTGAATCAACTTCAAACGATCATAACTCCTTTAATATAACGAACTGGGAGAGCTGCGACCTATGAAAAGAAATATCTTTGAGTCTTCTTTCCAATGCAATTGGTTTCATCCAAATCCAACATCTGAGTAAGGAGTTATACTCGTTTTGCTTCATCCTATCAAAACAGATTTTTAGGGTCAACTTCAAACAACCATAACTCCTTGTACAGGACAAACTAGGTGGCCTACTTTATAGGAAATGAAAGACCTTTTAATTATCCTTCCAACGATACCAATTTAACCCAAATCCGATATTGGAGAAAAGAGTTATGGTCGATCTGCTTTAGCTTAAAACAGTCCACCAAAGGACAGATTTGACATTATTTAAATTTTAAAGGCATTTTGGTCATTTCCTATTATATCATGGACGGGAATATGTGTATATATACATGTATATGAGTTCAAAAACTCATTTTCATGAATCATTGAGAAAGAACAAACCCTAGCCAAATTTAA
>NC_061111.1:242439903-242463878 GCF_002878395.1 Capsicum annuum | reverse complement strand
AAAGACGGGAAGTCCATTTTGGACTAGTATTAAAGGTTGACAGTCAGGTACGTAAAGCATACTCTATACCATATCTTTGGCATGAAAGTGAATAATTGTTCTATTAAGAAAGTTTCCAAAGTTATTCGGTAACATATGATCCATAATGGTTTTGTATGATGTCCTACGTTACCAATGAACTTGCTTCCACCCTACAAGATGTCAAGACATTCCAATAATTACTTGTTTTCCAAATCTTACATGTTTATTGCACTAATGAATGTCAGAAGGTATCCGGTTACTCAAACAAGATCCATGTGCTATTAATGACTCCAAAACGTTTCATTGATATACCAATAAGTTCCTACTTCATTGCTATGGCATTGATGACTCCAAAACACTTCATTGATGTTCCAATGAGTTCTTACTTCATTGTTATTGCATTGATGGTCTATTTATATGTCTCTTATTGATGTATCATTGTTTCAAAGTATCAAAAATACGGTGACGATCGAAATAACAATCTCAAAGATTAATTGAACTAAGTGATGGAAGTTCTCTCTTATAGGGTGGTATCCTAGGGGCATAAGCCTATCATGGGTCGATCCCTATTTATGTGTTTATGGGTGGTATCCCAGGGGCATAAGCCTATCATGGGTCGACCCCAGTTGATATGTACTAGAGGCAGCCTAATGGTCACAGTACAATACAGTAATGATTACAAAGATGATAAGAACGAAGGTAAAGTGATTGAATAAATACAATGTACAGGTTGTCATAAGTTCTATTAAGTGTGGTCCACTCCTATTATGATTTATTCACTTGCTTCTGATTTCTATTGAGCTCCTATATCATATATGATTATCTACAGCTTTACATACTCAATACATATTTCGTACTGACATCCCCCATGGGGGACCTGCATTTTATGCTGCAGGCACAGGTACCTCAGCTCATACACCGCACAGGTAGGAGCCAGGATATCCAACTGCTTTTGGTGAGCTCCAGTTTGCTTCGGGGCTTTCCGTGTCATATCCAGTCACTTTTGGTATTGTATAGAAGTTAGTTATATGGCGGGGTGTGTCCCGACCTTAGTTAAACTCTGTGTATTGTCTAGAAGCTTTGTAAACCTAATGTACAGTCAAGGTGGTATTTTATTAATAGACGTGATGGCTCCAATGGCCAAGTATTGTATATACATATATATGTGTGCTCGAGCTTATACAGGTGATTATTTCCTTTTATATGCGATATGATGTTGACCGAATTTCGGGTTGTCATAGAGGTATGCATGGGAAGTATAAGTTATGAGCTAGTTCTCCCGTGCCTCCTCAGTTATGGGTGCCAGTCCGCCCCAATAGGATTTGAGGCATGACAAAGGATCTCTTAGATAAGGGATTCATCATACCCAGTGTGTCCCCGTGGGGTGCACCAGTCGTATTCGTGTGCAAGAAAGATGGTTCTCTCAGAATGTGCATTGATTATCGTCGGCTCAATAAAGTCACGGTCAAGAATAAGCATCTTCTTCCCAAAATCGATGACTTGTTTGACTAACTTTAGGGTGCCAGTTATTTCTCTAAGATAGACCTCAGATCCGACTATCATCAGCTCAGAGTCAGAGAATGTGACATTTTGAAAATAGCCTTTCGTACTCGATATGGTCACTTTAAATTTTTAGTCATGTTCTTTAGTCTTACCAATGCTCCAACAGCTTTCATGGACTAGATGAACCGGGTGTTCAAGTAGTACTTGGACATGTTCATCATAGTCTTCATAGATGATATCATGGTATATTCCCACAGTGAGCATAATCATGCAGACCATCTCAAAATTATACTTCAGACTCTCAGAGATCATCAATTGTTCGCCAAATTCAGTAGGTACGAGTTTTGGCTAAGGTCAGTAGCATTCCTTGGCCATATTATTTCCTATGATGGCATTAGAGTAGATCCTCAAAAGACCGAAGCAGTAAAAAGCTGGCCCAGACTTGTCTTTACATCAGATATCAAGAGTTTCTTGGGTTTGGCTGGCTATTACAGACAGTTTGTTAAAGGATTTTCTTCTATTACATCCCCTATGTCCAGATTGACTCAGAAGAAAGTCAAGTTTCAGTGGTCAGATCCTTGCGAAAAGAGTTTTCAGGAGTTGAAGACTCGACTCACCTTAGCCCCAGTCTTAGCTCTTCCAAATGGTTCAGATGGGTTCATGGTGTATTGTGATGCATCTAGAGTAGGTTTGGGTTGTGTCCTCATACAGCATGGTAAGGTCATAGCCTACGCCTCCAGACAGCTTAAACTTCATGAGAAGAATTATCCTACTCATGATTTTGAATTAGCAGCCGTAGTATTTGCCTTAAAAATTTGGAGGCATTATCTATACGGAGTTTATGTACAGGTGTTCACAGATCATAAGAGCCTTCAGTATGTCTTTTCTCAGAAAGATCTTAATCTTCATCAGAGAAGGTGGTTAGAGCTCTTGAAAGATTATGACATGAGTGTCCTTTATCATCCGAGCAAGGCTAACATTATGGCCGACGCTCTCAGTAGACTGTCTATGGGTAGTTTTTCTTATGTAGAGGAAAGTAAGAAGAATTTATCTCAAGAAGTCCATCAGCTTGCCAGACTAGGCATTCGCTTAGTCGATTTAGAGGAGGGTGACATATGGGTTCAGAGTAGTTCAGAATCATCTCTAGTTTTTGAGGTAATAAATAAGCAAGATAGAGATCCCAGTCTAGTCAAGTTGAAAGAGTTAGTCAAGGATAAAAAATTAGAGGTTTTCTCCCAAGGGGGAGATGGTGTTCTAAGTTTTCAGGGTCATCTGTGTGTTCCAAGTGTAGATAACTTAAGGCAGCAAAAGATGTAATGTGACTTGTGGTAAATCTATAGGTGGAGTAGGATGAAGAGAGATATTGCAGAGTTTGTGGCTAAGTGCTCTACATGTCACCAGGTTAAGATAGAACATCAGAAGCCTAGTGGGTCCATGCAGGAGTTCAGTATTCTTACTTGGAAGTGGGAAGAAGTAAACATGGACTTCGTGATGGGTTTTCCTCGTACCCGTCATCAGCATGATTCAGTTTGGTTCATTATAGACAGAATGACCAAATCAGCTCATTTTCTTCAAGTTTATACCTCTTATTCAGCCGAGGATTATGCCAAACTCTACATCAAAGAGTTAGTCAGATTACACGGTGTTCTATTGTCTATTGTCTCAAATAGAGGTACCCAGTTAACCTCTTATTTCTGAAAAGTGTTCCAAAAGGATCTTGGTACCCAAGTTCATCTCAGTACAGCCTTTCATCCTCAAACAAATGGTCAAGCAGAAAGGACCATTCAGATTTTAGAAGATATGCTACGAGCGTGTGCAATTGATTTCAAGGGTAGTTGGGATGACCACTTGTCTTTGATTAAGTTTGCATACAATAACAATTATCATTCTAGTATTAAGATGGCTTCATTCGAATCTCTCTATGGTAGGAGGGGAAGATCTTCAATCGGTTGGTTTGAAGTTAGTGAGGCCTCAGTTATAGGGCCTGACTTAGTATTTGATACCTTAGAGAAAGTCAAGTTTATTAGAGAAAGATTTTGGGCTGCTCAGATCTGACAGAAGTCTTATGTAGATGTACATAGAAAGGATCTCGAGTTCAAGATTAGTGACTATGTCTATCTAAAGATCTCTCCCATGAAGGGAGTGAAGTGGTTCGGCAAGAAGGGAAAGCTCGGTCCCCGATATGTCGGTCCCTTCAAGATTCTCAATCAATTCGGCAAAGTAGCTTATGAGCTCGAGTTGCCTTCAGATCTAGCCTCAGTTCATCCAGTATTCTATGTCTCTCTGCTCAAGAAGTGCATAGGTGACCCAGTAGTTGTAGTCCCTATTCAGAGCATAGATGCTCAGAACGGCCTCTCTTATGAAGATATTCCAGTCAAAATCCTAGACTATCAGATTCGTAGACTAAGGAACAAAGAAGTCCCTCTAGTCAAAGTTCTTTGGCGAAATCAGTCGGTTGACGGAGATACTTGGGAAGCAGAAGCAGACATGCATACCAAGTATCCTCACCTCTTCTCCTCCAACTCAGATCAAGCTCAAGGTAACAATTATCCTTAAGTTTTTTAGTTTCATGTTCAGATTTCAGTTACAAGCTCGGTATCCATTACATGTTCAGAATTTCATTATAAACTTGGTATTAAATACCCTTACATATTCAGTCATGCATTCACATGTCAATTCAGTTATATAATCATGTATAAGACATGCATTATCATTGTGAGAACCTTGGTTCATCAGAACACTCAGTCATGCATTCATGAATCAGTTACACATGCATCAGATATGCATGTTCAGTATGTTATATTCAGTTATCAGTCATGAGATCATGTTCCAATTTTTCATGTTCAGTAGGTACGTCAGTTTATCTTCTTCCCTCTTACTCAGTCTCATTCGAGGATGAATGTTCTCAAGGGGGAGATATTGTAATACCCCATACTTCTACCTAGCTTAAAATCATCCCAAGAATATTAGAAACTTACTTTGAAAGATGAATCCAATTTTGTACATGTGGAATTTTTAATATTTTCACTTTTTGTTGAGTGAAAAATTGAATAAGCTTTCCATCGATACCCATTTCGTCCAAATCCGACATTGGATGAGAAAGTTATGGCCGAAATACAGAAGGTAGTCAAAACTACCAGGTGCGACGGTGAAGGCCGACGGACCGTCGAGCTAGCGACGGACCATCGCCCAAGCCATCGCAACAGAGGCATGAGACCATCTTCTACCTAAGAGCGATAGACGGTCGAGCTAACGACGGACCGTCGCCCAAGCCGTCGTAAGAGGGGTAGTGAACCCCTATTCTTCCTAGGTGCGATGATCAGGACCGACGGACCAACTCACCCCACCGTCGCATACTTGGCTCAACTATTTTAAGTTATTTTTAAAAGGGTTTTTTGGTCTTTTACCACCCGTTTTTATACCTAATAATATCATACCAAGACTCCTAAATTTATTATCCATCTACAACATCCAATTAGGGTTTTCTCTCTAAGAGTAATCCCCAAGAACAAGATCCAAATCTTTTTCCAGAAACTAAGAAATCCAAGTTCGTCAAGTCCAAGAACTTCAAGAAACTCTCAACCCAGGTATTTCATGTGTTGATTCATGGGTCTCTTTCACCCATGAAGTTCAAGAATCTCTTTTCAAATTCGAGATTTTGGTATTTGTGAATGTTCATGATTTAAACTGAATTGAAATTCATGTTCATGATGTTGTGTGGTTTTGATTCATGTTTTAAATTACATATTCCAATGATTGATCCTAGTGTATGAAGATTTGCATAATTATCATGATAAACCCCCTTCAATTTATAAGTTGATTGATGTATCCAAGATTGTTAAATGTGTTAATGATTGTATAACCAAAGCATGCTCCCCATGTGCTTGATTAAATGCCTTTGTGAAGGAAAAGTGTCATATTAGTATAATAATATGTAATCCCCATTCATGTACAAGTTTACACATGCCAAGTGTTTGATGAAATGCCTTAGTCAATGAATTATGGATATATGTGTAGCCATTGTGGTGCTTTAGAACTTGTACTTCATGAAATCTCCAACTTATTGTATTGTGGATTGTGATGTTGGTCATGTATTCAAGAAAGTCATGCTTTGTCAGTTTCCTTCTATCGAGTCCTGGGGATACTTGTACCCGACAATTTAGTTGTATGCCTAGAGCCAGTGTCATGTTTTCACAATATCCTCAGTCAAGCCATGTTTAGTAGAATTCAGTTAGTTATATGACTCAGGAACACTCAGTAAAGCTCAGTAATTCTGTAATCTCAGTACCATTCCGTCAGTCAACGAAACTTAGTTAAATCAGTCCAGTTCAATTCAGCAATCCATGTTCAGTGTCTATTCAGATGGGAGTAGGAATTAGCACCGAGTGAACCCAAGGATAGGAACACACACTGTCAGATGAGGGTGTAATTCTTAGAAGTCATCCTTACATTCCAGAACTATGTAGCCAGCATAGGTTGAGACATCAACACTGACGGATGAGGGTTGATGGGGTGGATAAGCACTATCAGATGAGGGGCCCACCATTCTCTTTTAGGGACACAGTCAGATGAGGGTCACCCACAGCTTGTCTTTACCAGTGGTGCGGTACTGATACCGTTTTAATTAGGGTTACAGATTAGACCCCAACTCAGTCGTAATGGCATATCAGGGGCATGTCGGTTAGATGACTATATCCCACAATTTTAGTTACAAAATTAGGACTGTCAGATACAGTCATTCAGTCTCAGTAATAGAACTCAGATAGTTCTACAAAATTTAGGACAGTCAGATACAGTCAACTCAGAATAGTATAAAACTCTGCTAGTTCCATCAGAATCTAGACTGTCAGATATAGTTTCTCAGTATCAGTTATTTCATTTATACAGTTATTAGTATCTCATGTTATCAGTACTCAGGTTCAGTAATCATGTTATCACGAACTCAGTTACAGTCATTATATATTCATGCATGCATTCTCGTGTTCATGTTATCCAGTCAGTTAGTATAGTTCATCCATGTGAATGCTTTGCATTTAGCCTACCTCTCATGCATACCAGTA
Source organism: Capsicum annuum (assembly GCF_002878395.1). Lineage (NCBI taxonomy): Eukaryota > Viridiplantae > Streptophyta > Magnoliopsida > Solanales > Solanaceae > Capsicum > Capsicum annuum. Next base: position 242,457,294 of record NC_061111.1, on the reverse strand, counting down.
CATTCAAAGTACTGACGCATTTGCGCTATGGTGTTTTATACCATAGGTTTCGAGGCACGAGCACCAGAGTATCAGTAGCATTTCAGTCTCAGCAGTCAGAGTTAGCAGTGAGTCCTCATCCTTCGAGGACATGACCATTACTTTATTATCTCATTAATTAATTTATTAGTTGGAGTTAGTTGGGGACATATCCCATCAACTCCTTATTCAGATAGTTCAGTCAGTTAGAGGCTTTTCAAACTAGCATGTTCAGACAGTTATTTCAGTTGTTTTAGGTATTTCATACCCCACCCAGATGTTATATTTTATCAGTTATGTTACAGTTTTGAACCTTATGGCCTTTTAGCCTTTATTTCAGCATTTATACAGTATATTATGTAGTGTTCAGGTACAAATATTGGTCATGGGTTAGCTTATGGTCCTTTGGGGTCATGAGCACCATATAGCATTCCGCGTACTAGATTTAGGGCATTATAAAAATTTTCACCTGTTCTTGTAGAGTCTGTGGTTTCTTCTGGCGCTTGCATGATTAGTACGATAGATAGGTGCATTTGGATTATTGACATTGGTGTTACTGATCACATAACCTCTAATAAGGACTTATTATTCAATATTCAGCCTTTAGAAACACCTTACCTGGTTACCCTTCCTAATGGTTACAAAGTGAAGGTGACTTGCACGAGCTCTATTCATTTTCTCTCTTTCACCCTTCATCACCCTTCATCATGTCCTTTGTATACCTAGTTTCCAGTATAATCTTGTGTCTGTTTCAAAGCTCATTACTCAATTAAATTGCTTTGCACTCTTTACCAAACTCTTTTATTTTATCCAGGCCCCTTCAACAAAGAGGCCAATGAAGCTTGGTAGATTAGAGCATGACCTTTACAAATTGATACAGTCTTCAGTACCTCACAGTCCATTTCCTGCTTCTATTGATCTTGATTCTATTTTTGCTAGTATTTCTTCTAGTTTTTCTGATAATTTTTCTCCTGACATTTTAATTCCTTCTATTGTTTCCTATTGTACTGATTCCAATCTATTACATAATGAAGAACTTTTATGGCATAACCATTTGGGTCACATGCCCTTTGCAAGAATGAATAAAATTGCTTCTATTCCATGTAGATTTTCTTCCAAATAGTCTTTTTCTTGTACCATTTGTCCTTTAGCTAGGAAATCCAGACTTTTCTTTCCTGATAGCTCTATCAAAACATCTCATCCTTTCCAACTCATTCATATAGACACTTGGGGTCCCTACAATACCCATACATATTCTGACTGTGAGTAGTTTCTTACTATAGTTGATGACTACACTAGAGCCACCTGAACTCACCTTTTAGGGTCCAAAAGAAATGTTTTTCCTTTGGTCAAAGCTTTTATTTCCATGGTTCACATCCAATTTAATGCCCTTGTTCTTACTATTATAAGTGATAATGTGTTGGAACTTGGTTCAAGAAATTCTGTTTCTCAATTCTTTTCGGAGAATGGGATCATTCATCAAACTTCATGTCCTCATACTCCACAGCAAAATGGTGTTGTGGAAAGAAAACATAGACACCTCTTTGAGACTTCAAGGGCTTTATTGTTCCAATCAAAATTACCTTTAAGATTTTGAGGTGATTGTGTCTTGACTACCACTTATCTCATTAATCGATTTCTTTCTTCTATACTGAATAATAAAACTCCTTTTGAATTGCTACATGGTCACATGTCTTCTTATTCTCACTTAAAGTCTTTCAGTTTTCTATGCTTTTCTACTATTCCTAAGTATCACAAGGATAAATTTCAACCTCAAGTTTATCCTTGTGTATTTATTGGTTATCCCTTGACCAAAAAAGGTTACAAACTCTACAACCTCAAGACTCACCCCATCTTTATATATAAAGATGTAGTATTCCATGAACTTTCTTTCTCATTTCATGACCTTACATCCTTCAATACTCCCTCTTCCTCTCCTATCACATATTCTCCATCTGAACCTCATTTTACCTCTTTATCTCTACCTGTTTCCACTCTTTCTTCTTTTGCTACTGCTCTTACCCCTCCTAGAAGATCCACTAGATCACACACTACCCCGGACCATCTTCAGCAGTTTGTATATGATCTTCCCCCTTCTATTTGTAGCTCTAGTATATCTTCCACGTGTCTTAGTCACTTTCCTAATAATGTTGCACCTGAACCACAATCCTACAAGCAGGCTGTTTGCATCCCTACTTAGCAGGATGCCATGACTAAGGAATTCTAAGCCCTTCAGGCCAACAACACATGGTCCATTATTTCGTTACCTCCAGGAAAGAAACCCATCGGTTGTAAGTGGGTTTATAAGGTAAAATACAAAGCTGATGGTTCTATTGAGCATTTTAAAGCTTGTTTCTTGTTAGAAGTGACACCCAAGTGGAAGGGGTTGATTTTAATGAAACTTTCTCACCTGTCATAAAGTTTTCTACTGTAAAAAGACTTATTGTTGTGGCTATAAAAAAGGGTTGGCCTTCATTCCAACTCAATGTTAACAATGCATTTTTACACGGTGACTCGGAGGAGGAAGTATATATGAGACTCTCACCTGGTCTGACTGATGACTGTCCAACTGTCTCTTCCCCTTTGGTTTATCATCTTCAAAAGTCTCTTTATGGGCTTCGACAAGCCTCTCGACATTGGTATGCTAAACTTTCACAAAAACTTTATTCCAAGGGTTATACTCACTCTCTTAATGATTGTTCTTTATTCATTAAGAAGTCTACCTCTTCTATTGTTCTTATTGCAGTTTACATTGATGATATAATTTTGTCTAATGATGATCTTGATGAAATTTCTGCCCTTAAATTTTTTCTTGACTCTCAATTTCGAATCAAAGATCTGGGTGTTTTGAATTATTTCTTGGGAATTGAGGTTCACTATTCTGATAATGGTTGGTTTTTTCATCAGAAGAAGTTCATTAATGATCTACTACATGAGTTTCATTGTGATGTGGTTTCTCCAGTTGCTTGTCCTCTTGATTTGTCTATTAAATTAAAGGCAGACATAGATACTCCATTTCCCAATCCCGAGGCTTATCGCAGTTTAGTGGGGAAGCTTAATTTTCTCACTCATACGAGGCTTGACTTATCGTTTGCAGTTCAAAATTTAAGTCAGTTTCTTCAAACACCTTTAGATTGTCATATGAAGGCTGCATTACATTTGTTACGCTATTTGAAAGGGACTTCTACTTTGGGTATATTTTTCTCTAATTCCCTTAATTTTTCTGTTACTGCATTTTCTGACAGTGACTGGGCAACATGCCCCGACACTCGTCGCTCTGTTACTGGCTTTTGTGTTCTCATGGGTGATTTTTTGCTTACCTGGAAGGTTAAGAAACAACCTATTGTATCTTTTTCTTCTGTCGAGGCCAAATATAGATCCATTAGCAAAGTTGTGGCCGAATTGGTATGGTTGTTGCGTTTGCTTGCTGATTTGGGCATCACTGTTTCAGTTCTTGTTCCAGTATTTTGTGACAACCAAGCTATTATTCACGTAGCTCGAAACCTTGTGTTTCATGAGCGGACTAAGCATATCGAAGTGGATTATCACTTTATTCGCACTAGGTTGTCTGATGGTTTGACTACCTTGCGACATGTTCCCTCAGATTCTCAGCTTGCTGGTATATTCACCAAGCCGCTCACTAGACTCGTTCATTATCCTTGCTTGTTCAAGTTGGGTGTTCGAGGCCCCTCTAACTTGCGGAGGGGTGTTGACGTTACTTAGCTGCTTAGCTTATGTTGTAAATACTTTATTTCATTCTTTTGGGCTAATAGTAGAGCAATAACCCAATTTATATTTCCGGGTTGTTTGGCCCACTCTTGAATATAAGGGATCAATTAGATCCTTCTAAACGCAGATATTATTTTCAGTTCCAAGTCAAGACTTTCACTTTTCTCTCTCTAAAGCTTCCATGATAGAGCTTGGTTATCTATCTTGTGGTAAATGTTATACATTGACAATTTTTTAGGGGTTTCATAAGGAATTAATTATAATGAAGAAAAATCTTTTTATTTATTGTGGAAAAACTAACTTTATCCAAAAGTTTAGAATTTTTTGACTTTTTCATAAATAAACGTTGACTATATATGATAATACATTTATAACAAAATTACTTTTTTATTTCTTTAGTTGTATTATACTATTATTAGTGTTTAGATGACTTAATTAATGAATGAAGGATAGCTATCCCTTTTTCCCTTAAAATATGTTTGAAGAGAAAATTCTCTAGATTTTAAAATCAGAAAGAGCAAGAGACCTCTTTGCTATTTAGTCTCAAAACAACATCATTACTATCCATATCCATATTCCTACCAATTTATGCAATTATAGAGAAAGGATTCACCTTTGTTCTCTTGCTGCTTCAGTTCTTGCTGCTTCAGTTCTAATGTTATAAGTAGTGAAATCACAAATTGTTTTGGATCCCTTTCACTTCTTGGATAAAAAGTTGATCTCCAACTACATCTGTTTGTCATTGAATTGGAGTCATTTTTGGCTTTCATCACCGAAGAGTGAGATTCTTGAATCTTTCTAATATGGATCTTAGGGAATAATACCCATGAACTTGGAAACCTCACATTTCTTGCCGTGAACATCTTGGCATTGGCGGAGTTGAACAAATCATCGGAGGTATTATCGGTGGCGGTGGTGGTGGAGAAGGAGGAGGTAAGAATGGTGGATCTGGGATTAGGTCCTGATGGAGGAGGAGGTGAAAATGGTGGATCAGGTGGGGGATTAGGAGGTGGTTTTGGCAGTAGAGATAGCGATGGAGGAGGAGGTGAGATCGGTGGATCTAGTGGGAGATTAGGAGTGGCTTTGGTAGTGGAGGAAGCGAAGAAGGAGGTGGTGGTGGCGGCGGCGGAGGTGAAAATGGTGGATCTGGTTGGGGAATAGGAGGTGACTATGGCGGTGGATCTGGTGAAAGTGGAGGCGGGGTGGCGACGGTGGTGGTGGAGGAAGAGGAGGAGGTGGAAATGGTGGATCTGGATAGGAAATGGGAGGTGGCTTTGGTAGTGGATTAGGACAGTCCGGTGCACTAAAGCTACCGCATGTCCGGGGAAGGCACAGGTGTATTGTGCGCAGTCATACTTTACATTTCTGTCGGAGGCTATTTCCAAAGCTTGAACCCTTAATCCCTAATCACATGATAACGGGCTATTTCCAAAGCTTGAACCCTTAATCCCTAATCACATGATAACAACTTTATCAGTTACTCCAAGGCTCCCCTTCAAATGGAGGAGAAAACTGCGTAGGAGGTGAAAATGGCGGCAGTGGTTTTGATGCAAGTGGTTTTGATGCAAGAGCAGGTGAAGGCGATGGAGATATGGTACCAATTAATCTAATTGAAGTTTAATGAAGGCCTCTTTATAGGCTTTGGGTTTAATACCATTTTCATCGAATTCTTTTCAATAGTATAGAAATTAGAATAAATTTTGAAACCGTCAACAAGTGAATTGTGAAGATTGTGGATCCCTTCTGGAATGTTTCCTTGAAGTGAATTGTAAGATAATACTAACGTCTCCAACCTTTAGGCATTCGAGAGAGACACAGGGATATGACCCTCATATGGAATTGAATTTCAGATTCAAAGTCTCGACTTTTGGAAATATTAGAAAATGAAGAAGGGATGAAACCAGTGAAACTATTATTTCCAAGATTTAGAACTTGAAGTTGGTGTTAGAATCCATACCAAGAGGGAACCTCCCCACTAAAGTTGTTGAAACTTAAATCAAGAAACTTAAGTCGACGCAAGTGTGCCATTTTTTGAGGCATATTTCCGTGGAAATTATTGCTTTCCAAGTAAAGAGAAACAAGAAATGTGAGGTTTCCAAAATCACGTGGAATTCTGCCCGTTAGATCCATGTTGGAAAGATTCAAGGATTTCACTCTTTGGTGGTGAGAGCCACAAGTGACTCCAACCCAATGGCAAACAGAAGTAGCGGGAGACCAACTTTCATCCAAGAAGTGAAAGGGATCCGAAATGATTTGAGATTTTAAAGAAAGAAGAGCTAATTGATCAGTCGTAGCATTGGTTTGGGTCATATCTGAACCAGCCATGAGGACCCTGGGATTTACTGTTTACTGTCCACTGTTTAACACGTAATACAAATATTTAAACTCATATTAACTAAGTATCATGATAATGTAGCCCTAATTGGATAGCTTACACTTCGCTTTAGTTTTAAAGTTGAGCTCTTGTTGGGTGCTTCTGTTTTGCAGGCAACAAGCTCAAGGAGAGGTGAACACAGGTGAGTTGCTGTCTTATGTCTCCATTAGATTATTTATTTAGTGTATTTAGCTGTTCAGTCCCTCTTATGAATGGTTTTACTTGCAGTCAAGGAGTTAGTTTGACTACAATTACATTTGTTTTAATAGAAAAAAGGTTAAATAAATTGTGAGTGTGTCTACAAGGTTATTCTCTAGGATAAAGCATCACAATTACATATTTTTACATGTATTTTGCATTCTGTGATTAATTTAACTTTTGAATCCTGGTAAATGTTGCAACCCATATTCCATACATACTGGAATGTGTCCTTTGTAAGAAGCTTAACATGATTCTCAGTTAATAGGAGTTTAAATATTTGTACTAGGCTGTTAAACAGTGAAATTTTTGGCAGTAATTTTGTTCGACTGCGTTTTTCTTTGATCAAGGGAAATTTTCATGCTAACAGTATCTATCTCTAGTTTTTTCTTTGTAGGAAATTTGAAAATGGATAAGTCTTGGATGCGTTGTACTGACACATCGAGCGATGTTTATATAAAAGGAGTTGACAATTTTCTTCAATTTGCTTTCAAGCACTCAGAAGTCGATGGTGAAATTCCTGTTCCTTGTACGCAATGCAATAATATTTTAAATGGGTCTAGAGCTGATGTCAGGGAACATTTAATACTTAGCGAGATAGTCAAAAACTACATACATTGGCTTCATCGTGGAGAATCTGCACCTAAAAAGCAAACCATTAATCAGAAGGAAGAAGGAAAAGAACAAGGTGATCCATCTCAAAAGAAAAGAAAAGAACGAAGTGATGAAATGTTTGAAATAATTTATGATGTTGTTGGTCCTGAATTCATGGATGATTCTAATGGGGTTAGGTTTAAACAAGGTGATACTTCCGAACCCACTTCCAAAATTTTCAAATTAGTGGAGGATGCCTCACAACAACTTTATCCTGGTTGCAAGGCATGCTCCAAATTATCATTGATTGTGGAATTATTCCAAACTAAATGGGGGAAAAGGCGAAAATACGATTTTGTCTCTTCCATTGTGCCCCTGCTGTATTAGGGAGTATTTGTTTCTCATTTTCCTTGCTTGTTTCTTCAAATTCCAGCTTGCTAGGTGTTTTAGTCTTGATAGCCATTGCTATATTACCAGTAGATAGACAAAGTTTACCTATTAGTTGTTGACAAGAACTCCTTGTGCTAGGAAGAGTAAGTTGTCCGGTCAGTTGGTTTGTGCCTCTCTCAGTGCTAGGGGCTTTATCTTTACGGGCCGCTGTTTCATTCCCATTGGAAGGACAAGGTTCATCCATCAATTCAAGTGGTTGAAAGGAGTTCATGGTAGTAACCGGATGACAAGTCAAGTTGGGTAAGAAAGATATCTGGTGCACTTTCACGTTCCACTGTTGTTTCTCCTTTGTTGATTGTTGTTTCTTGGCCAGCTTAAGATTTGGACAAAAACTGCTTTTGCATCTCCTCGTTGGCCTGATCTAGAGGATCCATATTGGTGGGTGTCTATCTGGCAACTTCATCTTGGTTTTCCAACTCAAGTTAGCTTTTACACCCTTTTGGATTCGTTGCCTATTCACTGTAGAGTGTCTTTGCTTCCTCGCGACCTGATTTCCAAAGCATTTGGTGTTGTGGTTGAGGGAAAGATTCATATTGCTCTTCTCCTTCGTCGGTAAGTTGGCATAATTGTTGTTCCCTTTGTGATGTTCTATGATGTTTAACTTACTATTATCACCAGTAGATGCTATATTAGACGACCCCAAAGCCAACTGGTTAGCTCTATTGTCATCGACATTTCTTTTCTTTCCAATCAAAGCACTCGTCTTCAATATGCCCCTGATGTTTACAAACAAAACAATAATCCGGAACAAAATCATAATCTATGTCCTGCATAATCCCCCAGCTTCCTTACTCTAGCGAAGTTAGGTTGAGACCTGACATTAGTCGCTTTATCAATCCTCAATAATGTACCGATAGGAGAGGATCCCAATTGAAATAATGTCATTTAAGGCCAGGCAAGGTGATCCAAATTGGGGTTAAAGGGGTTTCTACCTCCGGGTTAATATCCACAGTATCCTTCGAATATATGTCTTGATAATCCTCTTTGACAGTAAAATCCATAAAAAAATATGTTTAATTTGCACCATATCATCAGAAGCTTTACCATTAGGTGTAGGAGGAACTACAACAAGTGCCAACCATCGATCTGAGTCCTTCCGAAAAGACCATAACTGGACCATCATATTAACCTTTAGATTATCTCTTGTGTACACTAGCATCCAGTCATTCAACATCACATAACTAAAACTTGAATTCATCGGCCACTTAGGCCTTAGCTAAATGGATTCGACATTCTTCAAGTGATGGCTCAATCAAATTGAACTTTATTTGTGACCCTTTTTCGCAACTACATTCAAAGAAATAGACAGAAGAAGCAATGTAGTAGGGCCTCTAATTATTGATCATGAAATACCAATATCTCCAAAAGATTGTGTTTTTGCCTGGTATTAGTATTCACTTATGGGCATTACTTTGCTCTAAAAGGGCAGCCCGGTGAACTAACACACCGATATGGGTCTAAGGAAGGGTTTCAACACAAGGGTCTACCAATACCTCCAGGTTGTGGGATATTGTTACACAAGAGTTTGATCTCTCCAAAAAGATTGTGCATCTGATCTCTCCAAAAAGATTGTGTATCTTGATATGATACAAATCTCATTGTATCATATCAAGATAAAATATGTATACATCTCGTTCGTTTTGTCCCACATATCATATTGAATTTATTGATCTTGACATATTACGTAGTAATTAAGATAAGAGTCACTTTTTAAAACTTATAAATTTCATTGATTAGATTTAATTGTAATATAAATAAAAAGAAAACTCAATTCACTTATATAATTAATGAAATAACTTCAAGAACAATGCACAACTCAAAATTCATAAAATTATGAATCACAATTTAGTTATTAGTGAAAAGGGGTTGATAGAAGAATATGATTTGATGACAATTGTCTTTATTTCTTTATTCTAATTTCTATAGAAAAAAATTATCCCCTATAATATTATTATATCTAAAATAACAAATTTTAGCAATACTTTTAGATAATTGCATTAATAGCAGTTTAGTTACAAGTTATAGCAACTTATTAAAAGATATATTATTTTAATTGTATTTTCAAAATTCGTTTTTAATTATATAATTTAAAATTAGTTTCATATTTATAGAGTAGTAATCAATATTTTCCTTAAATTGTGTATTGATAATTATGGTAAATATACATTCTCTTTCTGCATTCTAATACTCGACCTTTCAAAAATTTATTGAATATTCTGATTCCATTAATTTACTCATATAATATTCATATTCTTCCCTTGAAAATACAAGATTGAAAAAAACGAGTTTCATATAATATTCATCTTCTTTATCGAAAAAAAGTGGGTTTAAAATAACATTCATCTTCTTTCCTAAAAACATAAAATTGATATATTTGTTTTTTTCATTCTCCATTGTGAATCATGTCTAAACCAAAATTCGATTCTACTCCTTCGCGTAGAAGTCCTAGAATATTCAACCAATGATTTGTTCCATTGTGAATCATTATTCAATCAACAATTTATTCTCCTCCATCAGAAATTCGTTCTTCTATTTTTCCTTTTATTCCTTAAAAATAATATGATATAAGGAGCATTGTCAATTTCTTTATTAAATACTCATTGTATATAACAATAAAAGATATGTTAATGGATATTAGAAAAAAAATACTGAACAATCAGTTTGTGTTGGTAACAACATAAATAAGGATTTAAATATAGATCGTAATCTTTCATAAGAATAATATAGTAAAAATTGTCTTGTATATACTTATTAAACTATTTCGTGTATGAATTCTGTATAAAATCAATATTAAATAAGTATAATGATTGCAGAAGTTGGTATAGAAATCGACTTTCATCAAATATTATAAGTTATTATTTATTTTAGTGTATGAAATAAATATACAAACTTGTATTTTTTGAATTATTTCATGTATGAAACTTGTATAATATCAATATTACATTCAAGGTTTATAAAATAGTTTCTTACATGTTATATTTATATTGAATGAGTATAATGTGATTGTGATATTTAATTAAGAAGATATACTTAAGATTATAAATTGAATGGAATCAATTTATAAAGTGTTTTCTTACATGTCATATTTGTATGAAATAGATATATAAATTGATATTTATGGATTGCGATATTAAATTTAGGTGATACCATTTATGGAACAGTCCCCAAGGGAGCAATAACCATACTTCTGTGAAGGATTTTTACCAGTTGAAAGGTCTTACTTTGGCGATTGGTAGTCGTTGTTGAGTGTTTGTAGTGGGTCTTCGTTGCAATCAAAATTGATAAAGAAGATATTGTATAAATTTAGGTGATGCCAATTTGTAACTGGAATAACTAAATGGCGTATAAAAAGAAGGTAGTGTATGAAGATGAAAACCCATAATGGAAGCAATTAAATAGGAGAAAAGAAAAACGATTAGAAGAATTTAGGGTGGATTGATATCAATAATTAAGGATAACTATATTTAAGGAAGGATTATTGCATATTAGTTGTATTAAATCTTTATTTTTCTTTTCAGTAATTACTTTTTTACATTTTTTAAAAAAAGAAAAAAACTTTTTGTTTTCTTATAAGATTTGCTATAACTTAAAAAAAAATGAAAGTTATGCTATAAGTTGAAATTTCTTATCTAATAATTGCTATATACGTTTTTTTTTCTCATTTCTATACTATTAAAAAGAATCCGGGGAAAATGGTATTAAACCCAAAGCCTATAAAGAGGCCTTTCATTTAAACTTCAATTAGATTAATTGGCACCATATCTCCATCGCCTTCACCTGCTCCTGCATCAAAATCACTGCCACCATCTTCACCTACGACATTGTCGTGTCCTCCAGTGCTACCTAATCCACTACCGTAGCCACCTCCCATTCCCCCTCCAGATCCACCATTCACCCCTCCTCCACCGCCGCCACCACCATTCATCATCCAAGAGCATTAAAAGAGAAAAACAACTAGGGTTGCATAATTAAGCTTGAAGATCCAATTTCAAGGAAATTCCTCCGTCAATCATCAAGAACCTCCCTTCCAAGGTATGCGTAGTGTTCATCTATGGATTCAATTCGTTCATAGAGCTCAAGAATCATGCTTTTAAATGTTGTTTTGTAAACTTTTTGTGGTGATATGAATATGTACATGTTGATGATGGATGTTTAAGTTTCAAGATGAAATCTAAGGATGTTTTCATGAAATATATGTGGTTGTTGGTTGAAAATCATGAACTTTGGGTGGTTTAATATAATGCAAGTATAAAATCCACCTATGTCTTAAAGAATGCATGCAAGGTGTTTGATAAAATGCCTAGGATGCTAGAAATTCCTATTTACATGATTCTATGATATTCACATGACAAGTCCATGTTACTTATACACTTCAATATGAATTTCCATGCTAATTATGTATTCTTATGGTGGTGGCATGAAGCATGTATGATGATGAAGATATGAATTATGTATGCGAATTATATCCATGCTTTTCTTACCATGTTTGAGATGTTGAATAAATACATGAAGTTTAATATCCCCAAATCATTACAATATGAACTAAATGTTACATGTTGTCGTTTCCTTTTGCTTGAATGGTTTCCATGCCCTTGCTATGAATAGTATATGTTGTCGGAATGCCCATGATATTAGAATATGAGATTTATGACTTGATTATAAGCATTCCTATTCATGATAGATATTATGATGACCATGTACTTCATGAAATCCCCCATTCATGTATTATGGATTGTTATTGATGGTCGTGTACTCAAGAAATTCAAGTTGTGTCAGTTTTCTTCCATCGAGTCCTGGGGGTACTTGTACCCGAAAAATATAGTTGTGTGCCTAGATCCATGTAATGTTTTCATGATACTCTCAGTCAAGCCATGATCTATAGAATTCAGTCAGTCATGTGACTCAGGAAAAAACAGAAATCTCAGTAATCTCTGTAGTCCAGTAATCTCAGTAATCTCAGTGCTCAGTAACCTCAGCAACTTCAGTATTCACAGTCAATCTCAATAACTTCATTACTCTCAACCAGTCCTCAGAACTCAGTACATTCTGTCAGTCATCGGAATCCAGTAAACTTAGTTTAGCTCCACTAAAAAATACCACTAGTATCAGTCCAGTTAATCAGTATCAGTTCAGCTAATCAGTTCAGTTCAGTTATTCAGTTCAGCTTAGTTAATCAATTCAGTTTCCTTCAGATGGGAGTAGAAGTTAGCACCGAGTGAACCCAAGGATGGGAACTCACCTGCCAGTTCAGGGTGTGATTCTTAGCAGTCATCCTTGTGTTCTAGAACTACGTAGCCAGCGTAGGTTGAGACATCTTAACCCTTCAGACTAGGGTTGATGAGGTGGCTTAACCCGTCAGTTTAGGGTTTCCACCGTTCTCATTTGAGTACCTACCAGTATAAGGTTCTCACAGCTGTCCTTACCAGTGGCACGGTATTGACACCCCTCCAGTCGGGGCAGACATTGGACCCCAGCTTAGCTATTATAGCATATTTAGGGCATGTCGGTTAGATAACTACTTCCCACAGTTTCAGTTACAGATTTCAGGATTGTCAGCAATAGCTACCCAGTCTCAGTAAAGAACTCAGATAGCTCTTCAGATTTCAGTATATCAGGGCTGTCAGATACAGTCAACTCAGAAATAAAATAGAACTCAGATAGTTTTTTTCAGATTTATGGATTGTGAGATATAGTCACTTATGCTATCAATCACAACAATTATCAGAACTCATGCTATCAGTCTCAACTTTAGGACTGTCAGATAAAATTAATCAGACCAGTTCTTCATAATTCCAACTATCAGAAACAATCATTTCTTTATCAGTAATATAGTATCAGTCTCTCAGTATTCAGTAATACAGTATCATATCAATCACTTATTAGTGATTTACATATCAATATCAATAAACTCAGTCTTTCAGAATCTCATTATCAGTACACTCATGTAGTCAGTATTCAGACTCAGTAGTCCGTATCTCCACGAGTTCAGTTACAGTTACGTATGCATGTATGTACTCTCACGTTCATATCAGTCAGTGTTGTCCATGTATATAACCCTTTGCATTTAGCCTACCTCACTCGTATACTCAGTACATTCAGACGTACTGACGTATTTGTGCTATGGTGCTTTCTCTTATGTTACACCATAGGTTCAGAGGGGAGAGCTCCAAATCAGCAGTAGATTTCAGGATCAGCAGTCAGAGTTAGACGTGAGTCCTCATCCTTCGAGGACATGATGATTTCATTTCTATTTTAGTTTTCACTTTATTTCAGCAGTTGGAGTTAGTTGGGGACATGTCCCATCAACTCCTTATTCAGTTCAGTTAGAGGCTTTCGGACTAGATGTCAGATTAGATGTTAGACTTCAGTATTTATGTTCCTTTTTGGTATTGATATACCATATTTTTCAAATATGTATTAGTATTGAACCTTATGACCTTACAGTTCATGTTTCCGCATATTTTATGAGATATTATGCAGTTTACAGGTACAGATATCAGTCATGGGTTAGTTTGTGATCCTTCGGGGTCATGAGCATCGTGTAGCATTTCGGTTCAGAAAATCGGAGCGTTACACTAGGGTTCTTAGGTCATTGAATATTGTATGTCGAGTTTCTATCTCTTGTAATCTTGTTATCTTTGTGTTGTTGAATCTAAAAATCTAGTGAAGTCATGTGGGGCTCTATCGATTCACTAGCATTGTTATTATTTGTTGCTTTTGTTGTTAAACTCATTTTCTAGTTCCAAAAACCAATTGTTGGAAGCCTAGTGAAGTCGTGTGTGTCCATTTTCGATTCACAATCACTTTGTTGATCATCTTGTTGTCCTTGTGTTGGCTTGAATCTATTGATACACACTTAGTTTTGTATCAGACATAGTTAAAAGTTTGTTAAAAACTATTATTTAAGTGGACCCTCAAATACAAATATAGTAACTTCTCTATGTTGAGTGTTGTGAATCTTACAGAAAATACTCATCAAAATTACTTCTAGGAAATAAGTCTGTCAAACGGGCCGGGTTGACCCGGTTTGACCTAGTCCGGTCAGCCCACGGGTTGTAGGGTCCCAGGTCCCGGGCTGGGTTATTTTTGGTTTTGGGCCCGGTTAATCCGGTTCGGGCCTGCCGATTAACCGGCCCGGATCTTTTAAAAAAAAATTGATTTTGCCCGTTGGGCCAATTTGACCGTTGGGCGCAACAGCTATATTACCGTTTGGGCCCCAAAAATGGCTACTTGGCCTTTTTTAAAAAAAAATTCAATTAAAATATTTTTTTAAACCCCAAAAAGATCCTATAAATATCCTACACTTTCAAATCATTTTCCACACAATTATCATTCTCTCAAATCTCAATTCTCAAATATTCTATATATTTCCTAAAGTGCTCACTTTAATTTTTTAATTTTGCGATTACAAAGTACGAGTGGAAGTTCCCAAAGTCGCAACCTTCGGATACTTCCAAAATTTGGTATTGTCGTTCCATCTCTTACTTTTAATTTTTAATTAGTGTATTAATTGTTGAATATTTAATTTTATTATATTTTTGTATTTTGAATTTTTTTAGTTTAATTTATATTATGGATAAATTAAGAAACCTCGCCACTAAAGGTGTTAAAAAATTATCCCGAAAATGGTAATGGTAGTAAAAAGCAAATTACTAGCGGTTGAGGTACTTCAAGTAGTAGATATACCCGTGTGTCTCCGCCTCCGGTTCCGCATAGTCAACCTTTTGAGGAAGAAATAGGTGTAGGTGCTCACGATATGGATTATGTAGAAGCTCAGATAAATTAGGGTATATAAGAAGAAAATGAAGTAGATGCGGTTAATTTAGATGAAGATGATGAAAATATTGGTGAGACACCCGTAGTAGGAAATACTAACGTTAGATCTGAATTGGTTAATCTCCCTTCCCGTCCTCCCTGTGCCCCAAAAGCTTGTAAAACAACTAGTATTTTATGACAATTTTTTGAACGTATATCAGATATTGAGGTGCAATACAATTTTTGTCAACAAATATATAAGCATAAAAGAGGAGGCAAGCAAGGGGGTATGGATACGTTAATGAGACATATAAGTGATAATCATGATAGAGAGTTAAATTACACAAGGTGGTGCGGATGTTGGTGGGCCAACACAAACTAGAATGGACCCAACAATCGGTCAAGTAATGAACAAGTATAATAAATTAAGGGACCGAGAAGAAATAACAAAAATGGTAGTTGTGGGTTGTTTGCCTTTTTAGTTTTTCTTCTTCTGATGCCTTTATTCATTATATTCAAGCAATTTATAATCTTATGTTTAATGGTATTCCTAGAAGTACTTGTAGGATCGATATTTTTAGACTTCATTCATAGTATTATTTTTATTTATCAATATTGTTAAAAAAATATTCAATGTAGAATGTCCCTAACTTCTGATCTTGGTCGTGCTGTAAATAAAAATGATTATTTAACCATTACTTGTCACTGGATAGATAGTAATTTTATCATACAAAAACTTATTCTTGCTTTTTTATATGATGAAGATCGTAAACATACTGGAGATTTTATTGTTGATTCGATTGCTAAAGTTGAAGAATTTTACGGTATTGAAAATAAAATCTTATGTATTGCTTTTGATAATGCTTCTAACAACAAGACTGTTATAACAAAGTTAAAATCTAAGTTATCTCCGCCGTTACCTAAAATTTTTCATGTTAAGTGTGCTTGTCATATATATAATTTAATTGTAAGAGATGTTTTTGAGTTTTTTGAGCTTTATATTGAAAAACTTCGGCTTGTTGTTGATTTTATTCAAGGAAATAATCGTAGAAAAAGAATTAGAGACTTTAAACTTAAATGTGAACAAAATGAAATTGCACCGATATTGATGCCTGAAGAATGTGATACTAGATGGAATGCTATGTATGATTTTTTTAAAAACTTGTTATAAATATAGAGTTCCTATTACACTATCTTTTAACCAACATTGTGGTTCGTTTGTTGATTCTGCCCACTGCATGCTACATGATTCTAACTGGGTTGTAATTAATGATCTTGTTAAGTTTTTGAAAAAAGTTTATAGAACTACGGTTGAATTTTTCGATGCTTATTATCCTACTGTTTGTAATATTTTGGCATATATAGCCGATATTTCTGATTTGATCAAAGAATATAAAAATAAAGAAGGTTACAAAGAAGCTGTTGGTGCCTGTTTGCTAAATTTTAAAAATATTTTTTTCTGATTCCCCCTATTTACTTGGTTGGTGCTATGCTAAATCCGTACATGAAATATAATACTATGTGTCACTTTAGTACTCTTATTTATGCTAACTTAGAGATAAATACTAGTAATGATTCTGGTGATGAAGAACAAGAATGACCTGATTTGTGGACGGCTATAGGTGATGCGAATGCTTACATAGATAAATTATATAACCAATATGTTGATCTAGTTGATTTAGCTGTGCCGACAAATATCACTCCAACTGTCGTCCCTCATCCTCCCAAGGAGCCATCATCTTCTAAAAGACCGACACATAGTGGTTTTCCTGATTACTTTATGATTTATCTTGTTGGAGTAGTGTTGAGGAGGGAGCTTACACAACAACTTATCGGGAAAAGCTGAAGTGTTACCTCCGAACGTCGATAGAGGATCGCAGATGATGGATCAATGCGTTGGATTGGTGGAGAAATAATGAAACACAATATCCTGTGCTTTCAAGATTATCCGGAGATATCTTGAATGTTCCAATGTCAACTGTTGCATCGGAGAGCGCTTTTAGTCAGGGACGACAACAGCTTGGAGACAACCGACATTTATTGGAAAGCAATGCAATGAATGTTCTAGTTTGCCTTAGAGATTGGATTAGAGAGGAATGAAGAAATCAAGGAATGAAAGCGGAGCCGAACGACGAGCAGGGCCTTGAAGAAATTATGACTTCACGGGAGAACTCAGCAGAATCAAGTCCAATGCATGATTTTGCCCCCGTTGATTTTGACTATCCTATGCAAGTTCCCGTTAATATTAACATGAATGAGTTGGAAAAAATGAT
>NC_061111.1:242349219-242436903 GCF_002878395.1 Capsicum annuum | reverse complement strand
GTCTTGCAATTATAGTTGTAGACATAGTAATGTCGTTTTGATATATCCTACAATCCACTATATATCTCAAAAACAATATTAAGAAATAGAACGAAATAAGTTTTGTTGGATTTTCAAATATGAGTACAATGTGTTGAATTTGGTGTCCGTAGACTATGAATCAGATCTAGATCAAATAAGATATAAGCTTACAGAACAAAATTGGTGAAGTTTGTAACTTCTATGAACCAAGAATTCTTTTGTAAGCTCAATCTTATTCTATTACATAATACTCGCACAATCTCACACAATCTTTATCGTTATCGTGGTTTTGTGCTAAGAGGTCATGCGTGTGTCTTGGTATTCATGGGTATTCTAGAAATTTGTCACAATTTCATAGGAGCGGCACCACTCAACATTCTTATGTGTCCAGTCATTAAGTGTATTTTGCAGAGTAATATACCGTCTATAAAGAATATAAACTAGATTAAGAGTATAACTCAATCCTCACTTTGCCTTACAACACAGCACTATATTCACACATCATAGGAGGATATTTGTCCAGTCTATTTCTCAAAGAAGAAGATTGAGTTGATTTATGTAATGAAAAAATTCATCAAATGGGTAGTCAAATGTTAACAAAAAAAAAGTCATAATTGTTATCAAATATTAATGGGTCATGACTTAAAATGATTATGGTCATTAAGAGAAATAATATGCGTCATCAATGGTATGTTAAAAAGAGGTTAAAACGTTAGAGGAGGTAGAGAAATTGAAAGAGAATAAAGGTCAATTAATGACTATTCAAGAAAACAATAAAAATCATTAATAGACATAATAATTTCTTTTTGATATATTCAACACTGAGTTTGTCTATGCAGCATGGCGAGAGAGGAATCTTGAGCACAACAATAGAAGATGGGAATTATTAGCTTAAGAGGTGGCTTATATTTGCAATGTGTTAGCTTGTCATAGCAATGTAACTCTTCATTGGTGGCAATTACTACTAAAATATTATTATTGTTTTGGGTAATTTTTATAAATTTCAACTGTTTAGTATCTAATTACATCCTATTTCTACTCTTTTTAAAATTACATAAAATTTTGAATTTTGAACTGGTCAGATACATTACTTAGGATCGCGATATATTACTTAGGATCACTATGCATTACTTAGCCGGACCTGTGATGTATCGCAACCTTAAGTAATTTATCACGATATAAATTAAAATTCAAAATTTTTAAAATTATTCTAAGGAGTTGAAATTTTAGATAATAATAATAATTTAAGGTGTGATCTTATATATTTTCTCCTATTTTCTTAAGGAAAAGAAATGTATGTATCTCTTTAAATGCATTGCAGTCAAGAAGATCTTGTATGTTATAAAAAGGCAATTATTCATGTTTTCAGTAATCGTGCACAACAAGCTAGCTAAGTTCACTGATTCTTAATAAATCGAATATCTACTACAATTAATCAAGGATAGTAAATTTATTTGTTCTTATAATATTGTATACACCTAAAATCTGTTGGATCAAATTCATATAAAATTTAAATTTGATCCATATTTAATTGGGTCTAAAATTATTTTGAATTTAAAAAAATAATAAGCCCATTTTATTCCTCTTCAAGGTCCATCTCATGTTGAAGTCCAAACTCATCAAGTGACGTGACATTCCAGTCAAATTCAAGACCAACAAGACGTCGTCACATGTACAAATAATGTGAAAAACTCATTCAAATTCAACAACTAGTCAAAAGACGTCAAGTGTCAGAGTGACATATTTCAACCAATCACAAGCAACTAGGTCTACCCTCTACAACTATAAATAAGGGGTGACATAACATTCTAAGGGGATACTAAAAAGAGGATTCTGCAAGCATTGGAGAAAGCTCTGCATTGACTACCATGGGTTATATTATTTGTTCTTGTCCATCTTTCGGGCAATGAAACATTCTTTATTTATTTTATTTTTGGATATCTCTTTCGAACTTCATAATTGTTTAAAAGTTCTTGTACGATGACTTTCGAGGCTTGGGGATTTTAGTAAGTAGTTTTGAGTTCCGCATTAATAATGATTGGTCCTAGATTATTGCTATTATGTGATTTTATAATAATATCATCTTAATATTGACTAAGTGACTGGGTAATGGTTCGGTTTAGATGGTTCTCCTACAGGAAGATTAGTGTGGGTGCCACTTATGTCCATTTGGGTCGTGACAAAGTTGTTATCAGAGCCCAAGGTTCGTCGATCTCGTCGTACAAGAACATGTCTTGTAGAGTCTTGTGGAACGGTACAGAGACATTTGTACTTTTCTTCGAGAGGCTGTAGGACACTAGAAAAATTCAAATTCTTCTTTCTTACGGTTATTACTTGATTTCAATTGGTATCTAGCGATTCCAATTGGTATCTGACTTCTTTCATTCTTATTCTCGAAAATGGGTGTGGTTGAGAGGTATAGTGTAGAACTGGTTACCTTTCAATTTCAAAAGAATGCCTGCAGAGGAGGTAGTATCAGTGGTTCTTATTCTAGGGGTCTGAGTATGTTATGGTGCAGTAGAGTGAGTCACACTCGGAGGTTTTGTCCTAATTTGAGGCATAATGGCTAGTTTGGTCAGCATTCAGCAGGCTTCTCAAGCTCTTGTTCAAGAGGTAGGGGTGGTGGTAATGGTAGAGGTCGTTCACAGAGTGTTCATGGTGGTTGTCAGGTAAGTTGGGGATGTAATCAACCTCATTGAGTTTGTAACGACCCGAGACTACCCCATAGTCGTTACACGGTACTTATGGTACCGAGGGACCACAAGCTAACCCATGAGCTAGTACTTGCTGTGAGCACTAAATAATATAATCATGAATGCGGAATAATAACTTAAATGCCATAAGATTTTAATAATGAAACGACTACTGAATTATGAATCTGGCATAATACTGAAATCTGAATAGCTAACTGTAGTGTTTGAAAAGCCTCTAAACTGAATACTGTGAGTTATTGGGATAGGTCCCAACTAACTCTACTAACTACTGAGATAAAGACATGAAGTAATATAATTTGTCCTCGAATGATAAGGACTCACCACTGCTATTGTACTGTTGATGATTTGAGGGACTAAGTGCGATTCGGGAACTGAGCATCAGCACCTATGATATGATGCATCATAGCATAAAAGAAAGGTATGTGATCAATATTTTGAATGTACTGGTATGCTAAATGAGGTAGGCTGATATGCATGGTTTCATGAATAGGAATAATAATAAATAACTGCTTATACATGTAAAGCATAGAGTACGGAGTAGAGAACATAAAATCTGTAGGTACTAAAAATATGGAGGAATCTGTAAATATCGAGTATGCATGGCATTCTGTAAATACTGAAGATACATGAAAAATCTGTAGGCACTGGGGATGCATGACCAAGCATATAACATGGACTGAGTAAAATCTGTAAACTAAAATACTGACAAAATACTGATATCTGTATGCTTTGGCCAAATAACTCCAAGACTGTATAACTGGACTGAGACTGTAACTGAGACTATATCTAAGAATGTGGGAGATATCATCTAACCGACATTCCCCAATTTGAGCTAATTGGGGTCCAACCTGTAACTCCAGTTGGAAGGGTATTAATACCGTGCTACGGGTACTAACGATGGTTGTGTGGATCCACTAAACTGATATAATATCCAAAGGACTAAAGGTGTCAAGCCTGAACTGACGGGTGACCCCTGTGAGATAGTCAAGCCTAATCTGATGGGTGACTACTCATATCCTACGCTGGCTACGTAGTTCTGGAGTATAGGAACTGCTACTAACGACTATGCCTATCTGACAGGGAAGACACCATTTCTGCACTCGCTCGGTGCAAAATCCTACTCCCAATTGAAAGACACTGAAATACTAGACTGTTCTGAGATCATCTGACTGGTAACTGACAATTTTGATAATGCATATAGTATGTTCTGAAAACTATTCTGTAATGTACTGAGACTAGACTGCATAAACAACTATGATTTTCGGGTATTCAATATCCCCAGGACTCAAAAACAATCAGAGTAAAATGACACTAAAACTTGGAGATTAAAACATGAAGGCTTTTATTAAATCAATCACTCTTGTAGGCATTTTATTAAACACTTGTAGTTCATGGTTTAAAACCAACATAGGAATGTCATGAAACTTGTAGGAATAGCATGAATTCATCATAATAGCATTAATTCATTGTTTACTTCAATGAATAATAATATTAAAACATGAAGGATTTAATAATAACAATAATTTCATGGTAACATGGTATAAAATCATAGTTCATGGGCATTCATGGGTGAAATCTCAATTTAAAACATAATAACTTGAAAAGATCACAATTTTATAATTAAAAAGGGTTGCTTGGACTCCATAGATGAAAGGGATCCATGGATGAACATCTAACATACCTTAATTGATGGATTTCTTGAAGTTCTTGGTGAATGCTTAAAGATTGACCTTGAATTTGAGAGTTAGGGTTCTTGATTGAGAGAGAATCTTCTTTGATTTGGGGGAAAATTTATTAAAATAATAAAATAATGGGTTAATTAGGGTGAATTTTGTGTTAAAGGCTGACTGGGGTGAGGAAAAAAAGATTGTAATGCCCTCAGATTTAAAACTCAGAATTACTGAAAAATTTCCAATTTTATAACCTGGCTCGACGCGGCGCTATCATACCATGTCACTGGAATTGGACAACTGGGAACTAAGGGCTTGGCGTGATGCGGAGGAATCGCGGTGCCCTTTTGATTCTAAAATTCTCCCTTGGCGCGACGCACCATTATCGCGGCAGGACACTAGAAAAGGATAATTGAGATTTTGGCTGACGGTGTGATGCGGTGGTTTCATGAAGCTTCAATGAAAATTGACAATCGTCGTTTATGCTGGCTTTGCGACGCGCTAAGGGTTAAAATGATGGTGTTAAACGACTAAAACATAAAATCGCCATAACTTCTTATCCGGTTATCAGATTTAGGCGAATTTTATATCGTTGAAAAGCTAATTCAATTTTCTATGCAACGGCAGACACTAAACTAGAAAATAATAGTGTTTCAAAAATTTTATATATAAATACTCATGTATAAGGACTTAGATTATGTTAGAGAAATACGAGGCGTTACAGAGGTAGTTCTCAGCTTGATAAAAATGACACTTAAATTGGTGGTAAGGCCTATATCTATGTTTTTCCAAGCAGGCCTGAGGCAGAGGTATTAATCATTGTCATTACAGGTACTATTCTTATCTGTGATCGGATGGCCACTGTATTATTTGGTCTTAGTTCTTCTTTCTCATATACGTATGTCAATTTTGTCGTGGGTTTGGACATGGTGTGTGATTTACTTGACTTTCCAATTCACGTGTCTACTCCTGTGGGTGATTTTGTTGTTGTTGATATGTTTTATCGTTCCCATTCTATTATGTTTATGGGGTATCAAACTTGGCCAGATTTAGTGATTCTAGACATGGTAGATATTGATAGAATTTTGGATATGAGTTGGTTGTCTCTGTATCATGATATATTAGACTGTTATGCTAAGACAGTGATTGTGGCTATGCCGGGAATGAATAGACTTGAATGAGAGGGTGATTATAGTCCTACTCCAATGAAACTTATTTCCTTTTTGCATGCAAGGGGTTAATTGGGAGAGGTTGTTTGGCCTTCCTAGCACATCTTTGGGAAACTTTTGTAGAGGTCCTATTTATTGAGTCAGTTTCTGTGGTGTGTGAGTTCCAAGAGTTTTTTCCTAAGGGTTTACCTGGTATGCCACCAAGCTGTGACGTTGATTTATGTATTGATCTAGAGCCAGGTACTCGTCCTATTACTATTCCACCCTATAGGATGGCTCCGACTGAGTTGAGGGAGATAAAGGCTTAGTTGCAGAATTTGTTGAGTAAGGCTTTTATCCGTCCGACTGCCTCTCCATGGGGTGTTCCTGTCTTTTTTGTGAAGGAGAAAGATGGTAGTCTTCGTATGTGTATAGACTATAGACAGTTGAACAAGTTACATTCCGTAATATCTTTTGCCCCATATTGATGATTATTTGACCAGTTATAGGGTGCACCCATATTTTCTAAGATTGATTTAAGCTTCGAGTATCATCAGCTTAAGATTCATCCTGATGATATTTCTAAGACTGTTTTTTTAACCTGGTATGGGCACTATTAGTTTCTCGTGATGTCTTTTGGGTTGACTAATGCCCCAACTACTTTTTTTAGTTTGATGAATGAGATATTTAAACCCTACTTGTATTCTTTTGGGATTGTCTTTATTGATGATATTCTGATTTATTCTAGAGTAAAAAGGAACATGAGAATCACTTAAGGATTGTTTTGGGTTTGTTAGAAGAGAAAAAGCTTGATGTGAAGTTTTCTAAGTGTAGGTTCTGGTAGGCTTTTGTCTAATTTTCTCCATAGATGATGTGTGATATATGTTGTGTGTGGATATGGATGTTAGTATTGATTATGAGTAGGATGGCTTGGCCTTGATTGTTGATTTTTGGAGTTTAGATGCGGGCTTGGGACCCGTAAAATGGCATGTTTATACCCCATTTGAATCCTATTGCTTTCCCTCTCTAGTGTAGATTAGTTGTAGTGTGGTTATGATATAAACCTATGTTTGGGATGTGATTTTAGTATTTGAAGCGTGATTTGTATATTTAGCCTAGTTTGGGGCATCGTGTGTCTAATTATGGAAGTTGAGAATTAGAAGTGGGATCGTCTGGCCCACTTAGGCCTAAACTTGTGTTAAGTCTTATGGACTTAGTTGCGAGTGTTAGACATATATGAGGCTAGTAAATTATAGAATAAGGTTACTTTGTAACTTGATAACTTGTATTCATATTCCTAGATTATGTCTTTTGAGTTATAGTTATGATACTTCCTATGGAAGTGATATTGTGCATTTAGAGATGATATTCCTCCTAGATACGTTATGTGGCCTATAGAGATGTTATTCCTCTTAGACTTGATGATTGACCTGTAGAGATACTATTTCCTCTTAGATATACAAATTAGCCTAGAGAGGTGATATTCCTCGTAGTCATGATGTATGACCTTTCGATATAAGATATCCTATAAATGACTACATGTCTATCTGTATTATGCCTCTTATATGTGAGATGATTAGAGATATGCTACGACTTATAAATATGATTAGCGATATTAGTTTTGGATATGTATATGGGCCTAAGGCCGTAATTATGATGTTGTGACTATTCCGGATAAATTAATGGGTCAAGAGTTGTGTTATGATAACGATTGAATATCCAAGGAGTGTTTATCAGTGTAAAGGATACAATTACAGTTTATGAATACATATATGTTTGTATTAATATCTCTACGGTATGGGATGAAGGAAGATGTGGTATGTTGCTTACTACTTTATTGATTGAATACCGGTGATAGCTATGAATCTAATGTATTTGTTATTGAATCTTTCTTTGTTGAAACATGGTAGCTAGAGATGGTTAATGTGTGACTTATGGTGAAGTTGGGTCTAGCATAGGTGAAGATTTATTTGTATTAATGACTAAGTTTGTGATGTCGATTAGTCGATAAACGAGGAGTTGTGTGTTAATAAGGCTAGATAATAAGAGATATTGGTAATAAGAGGTGGCTAGTTAATAACTTTAAATAATTGCTAAATGGTTAACTGATGAATAGTTAAGAAAGGATTAGTTGGTAAACGATGGTTAGATAATGAATGGAGTCAGTTAATAAAAGATGGTTAGGTGACAAATAGTAATGTGTTGTCTAGTAATGATTAACGAATATAGGATGATTACTTGATAATAATGAATGGTGGATAAATGGCAGTTTTGGTCTAATTATGAACCTTGACTAGATGTTAGATGTTGACTATTAAATAAATAGTGGTCACTTGTTATCCCGGGAATAAGGATTATATGAAGGATAATGTTTAGATTAATAACTAGAGGTTATGTGATGACTAGCGAACTAGTGATTCTATTATAATAAGTGTTGGTTAGCTAATAACGAGTAGGTGAGAAGTATTGACTAGATAGATATATTCTATGGTGATATGACTATTTTTTTATGAGTATTTTAGTGTATGTTTTTCGGTAATGACTATTATGATGATATATTGATACTCGATAAGGCCGGAGGATACAATTGTGATGATATTGATACCAGGTAAGTTCGGAGGATACTGTTGTGTGATGTTGATACCCGGCAAAGCCAGAGGATATATTTATAATATGTTGATACCCGGCAAGGCCGGAGGATACCATTGATGATGTGTTGATATCCGGCAAGGTCGAAGGTTGATTACGATGATGATGGTACTGATAAGGACAGTTATGATGAGTTGTGACATTGATTGTGTACTTTGCATTCATTCTTGCATACGCATCGCCTATCACCAGTATGCACCTATATTTATCAGTCAATATAGGACAGTTACATATATATGGGTGAAGAATATGCCTTGTGTTGTATGCTAATTGAACCTTTCGAGTCGAGGTGGTGGGGGTATGCATAGGCTCGGCTAGGTATTTGGTTGTCCGTAAGTTGATGACTAAGGAGATTGCATTTGTAAAGGTCCATTGGAAAAATCATCCTATCGAGGAGGCCACTTGGGAGACTGAAGCAAACATGCGTAGCAAGTATGCACATATATTTTATGATTCAGGTAATTTTTTTAGTTTCCTTTCTTGTCGCTTGTTTGCCCATTCGGGGACGCACGGTTGTTTAATTGGTATCTGATGTAACAACCCTCCTATTCATTTCGTGAATTTTACTGGTCTTTTGCATATTTTCTCTCCCCATAGTTTCTGTAGGTGGTTTATGACTTTCGGAGATAGATAGCATCGATTCTTGAGGTGTTCCGAAGTGAGTTAAGTCATTAGTTGGGTAATTTAAATAATTAATTTAATTCGTGACTTGGGCGAAAGTTGCATTTTATTTTACTTATGTGGCCGGTACAAAAATAAATTTAATTGGATAGGATTACCATATATATTATCAATAGAATCAGATATTAGGGTAGAAAAGGGAGTAGAAGTTTTTAGCGGAAAACTAATCTGTGTTGTGTGGCGTGAGGCGACGAGTTGGAGTTAAGAACTCAACTTTAGAATAATTAAAGCACTAATAATATAATCATTACAGTTGATCACATGGATAAGCCAATCATTGGCTCATTATGGTGATATAAGGGTGAGTTACGTATACTAGTTACCGTACAGTGAAGCCAAAGAGTAGATTGAAATGGCTTATTGTTACTTGAAGTAATGAATAGTGGTAATGTCATGATTATTTAATCATTTGCAAATAAATTAGTGATAAAGTTACGATTGTTAATTATTGGATAATAAGGATATAAGGGTTGCCAAGAGTTTTATTTCTCATGCAAATAATAAGTTGCAGGTTGTTGTTCTTTTCTTCCCATTTTGGTTCCGGAAATGGTTGAGTGATTATCGGATAAAATATGACATTTAGGATCTTTTGTCGCCTAGAATTTTTAGAGTAAGAATTTATAAATGGGTGTGATTAGATTTGTATTCTTATAAGTATTATCTATTTGAACAGATTGTGAACGTTCCAAAATTTTGAGAAAGGGCAAGGCACTTGTGGACTAGTGACATTCGAACTCTTTGGTTGAGGAAGGTTACAGTTTAATTGGAGTTTAGACTTTATTTAATTGTGTGTATGCTCCTAAATTAGATACTTGTTGATTGGTATTCAGACATGCTTGAAATTGTTGATGTTTGGATTGTTGAGGTGTGTATAAATTATTATTGAAAATTTACTTAATGAAATTGTCTTATGACTTTAAGTGTACTTGTAAACTTGGTACATCGTGTTGTATGCTATGAGGTAGTGTAAATTTGATATTGATATTACTTGTTTGTGTTGGATCGGGTAACACGTCGGTACGGATATGTATATGTTGGATCGGGTACCACGACGATATGGATATATATATGTTGGATCAGGTACCATGCTGGTATGTATATGCATATGTTGGATCAGGTACCACGCCGGTACGGATATGTATATATTGGATCGGGTACCACGCCTGTACGGATATGTATATGTTGGATCGGGTACCACGCCAGTACAGATATGTATATGTTGGATGGGGTACCACACCGGTACGGATATGTATATGCTAGATCGGGTACCACGCCGGTACGATACGTGAATATAGATTGTTCCCTGTAGGTCATGACTATTTGAGCAAAAATAAGTCCTATAGCATGTGTGTACATATTTATGTTGATTTTTTGGATGTTTACAGTATGGTTGATACTCTTGAGGATTATGTAGATTGTTTGTGAGCACTGTTTGACCTGTTGTTGCTGTATTATTGATTCATTGAATATTTGTTATGTGACGATGCCTATTTATTGTTATTTGATTTATGTTGTGTATATGCTATTAAATTGAGTTGACCCATGATACCTACTAGTAGATAGTGGTTTGTACTGATACTACCCAGTACTCTTCTTTTGTTGAGTGCAGAAAGTGTTCTAGAGGCTCTGACATGACCTCACCTCTAGAGTTTGATAGCAGATCTTGATCCAAGGGTGAGCACTCCGTCTCCAGGATACCATGGGTCATATTATTTGTTCCTGTCCTTCTTTTGGACAATGAAACATTCTTTATTTACTTTATTTTTGGATATCTTTTTTGGACATCATCATTGTTTAAAAGTTCTTGTACTATGACTTTTGGGTCTTGGGGATTTTAGTAAGTACTTTTGATTCTGTATTACTAATGATTAATTCTGGATTATTGTTATTATGTGATTTTATAATAATATCATCTTAATATTGACTAAGTGACTGGGTAATGATTTAGTTTAGATAGTTCTCCCACAGGAAGATTAGTGTGGGTACTACTCATGGCCATTTGGGTCGTGACAGCTTTGGAGAGAAGAATCAAGAGAACAACAGAATTGTACTAACGAGATTTATTTAAATAAAATTATTCTTTTTGTTTATTTATTTTTGCTTGTAGTTAATTTTAATCTTAACGATAATTTGTTGTGAACAAATTGGCATGCCCAGTGGGACAAGTTTTGCTCTTCATCTCTTCCTTCTACAAATTGAAAAAAATCACAAATTCAACTACTACAATGGATTTGAGAAAAATCAATAAAATTTCATGCAAGAAGTCTTCTACTGCCACGTCTACTGAGATCAAACTTTTTGGCCCCACTAATCGATGCAATCTAAACGCTTGTGTTTTGGATGGATCCCAATACTTTACCTTTTTGGAGATGGTGAAAAGGAGAAAATCTCAAATTTTGGCTTTAACTACAACCCCTGGAGGCAACTTTGCATCTATGTTATCAAATGAACTTTCTAAAACTATATGCAACTTTGAAGAATCTGAGGACTTAAGAATTCTCCAACTTCAATGAAATTCAACACTTTTATGGTTGATGCAGTTGACATGGATAAGAAGTTTGCAATGATTGAGCAAACCATTGAAACCTTGAAGTCTGTTGATGAGAAAGATCATCAAATTATCCGACTTATGAGCAAGTTAGATCTCTACAATCCTGGAGAGTCAAATTATAATCTAACACCGCAAGAAAAAGTTGATGGTGAATCTCTTATCAAGTTAAGTGAAAAGCAATGCGCTGATCGGTCTGCTTCAGTGGCCATTCTAACAGTTCAACAACTGCAACATATGATTGCAAACACTATCAACGCATAATATGGCGGTCCGTCACAAAGTTTCATAGGATACGCAAAGTCGTATTCTAAGCTAATTGAGGGCTTACCGATACTAATTGAATATCAACTACCAAAGTTTCAACAATTTGACGGAAAAGAAAATCCAAGGAAACACATCGTTCATTTTGTAGAAACTTGTAGCAGTGCTGGCACACATGGTGATCTTCTTGTCAAATAGTTTGTTCGCTCTTTGATAAACAACGTCTTGGATTGGTACATAGACTTGGAGTCTGAATCAATTGATTGTTGGGAGAAACTATAAAGTCAGTTCTAAATTGTTTCTACAACACCCGTCGTACGGTCAGTATGATGGAGTAGATAGGCACAAAATAAAGTAAAGATGAGCCTGTTGTGGACTACATAAATCATTGGAAAATATTGAGCTTCAACTGTAAGGATCATCTTTCTAAAACTTCCACAATTGAAGTTTATATTCAAGGGATGCATTGGGGCCTTATGTACTTCCTCCAAGGAATTAAGCCTCAAACTTTTGAAGAATTAGCTATGCGCGCTCATGACATGGAGCTAAGCATTGCAAATCATAGAATGGTGTCACCTATTTTTTAGCCTAAGAAAGAAATCACAAAATTCAAAGACTTGTTGGATGACCAAATTAGGGAATCTATGACGACAACTGTGATTTTTACGAAGGCCTCCACAAGATAAAAACTAAAAGAGAAAGATCCAAAGCAATAAATACAAGAAGTAGAAAATCAACCAATCCTGAAAGAGTTACAAGCAAGGGTATATCCTTTTTTCGACTCTTATGTTCCTGAGATTCTAGGAAACTCCCTCAGTCAAAGCGACCCGAAGAATCAAACAAAGTCAACGATCCTAAATACTGCAAATTTTACCACATTGTTGGTCATTACACCACAAAATGCTTCATCCTGAAGGAAAAGATCATAATATTAATGTAAGATGGAAAGATCATCATTGATGATGGTGATACAGTTGATGCAAATCATGTTAGCGCCAAACTGCACCATATGAAAGGTTCAATTTTAAAAGTTCTACAAGCCATGCGCTCTGTGGAATCACCAAAAGTTGAAGAAATTATCATGCTATAATTTGAAAGCTTTAACCCAATTGAGATTTCTGCCTTGAAGAAAACAATGAGCAAATCCATACAAAATGACTTCCCCAATAGCAAGAAGCGTGATACTTGGACATTGATCGCTCGCAAAAGAAATAAATGTCAAAGGGCTTCTAAACTCCAACTTCCAAAAGTTGATACAAGATCAACTACAAATCTGTTTCAACCAATGGGGGCAATAAATACCAAACTGAAGTGCAACCATACTCCATTACAAAGGGTTGGAAGGAAAGTTACATTACAAGAATTTTTTCCCAAAATACTCCTTGCTGCGCGAGCTTAAACTGTAAGTCAAAAATGCTCCTCAATGCACGGGCCTAAACTGTAATTAAAAAATACTCCTCGATGCACGAGCCTAAACTGCAAGTCAAAACGCTCCTTGATGCACGAGCCTAAAATACAAGTCAAAAATGCTCCTCGACATACGAGCCTAAGCTACAAGTCAAAATTCTCCTTAAGGTACGAGCTTAAACTGCATGTCACTCCTGGCCCGCATGAGTCTAAACTGTGAACGGTTCTCTAAAAAAAAGAACAAGAAGAAAGAAAAAAGAAAAAAAATAAAGAAAAAGAGAAATGAAAGAAAAAAATTAAAAAAAAAAAGTAAATTAACTCATCATTCCTAAACTACGTTATGACTTGATCCTCCCGAGGTATGTAGGCAGTTCAGAGTATTTTTACACTAAGTTCAGTCGTATAAGTTAAAAAACAAAACGTGTCTCATTATTTGTGAATGGCAATAACAGATATCACATGAGGATATATGTTCATTCACTAAGTTTACCACAGACGTGCAAAGGTGAAGAGACCAGCAAGGCAAAGCGAATTTCGACCATACATTTGTATAAATCTGTATAGGTGTTCAACATTATTTTTACATATGTGGTAGATCTTACATACTTATCTGCAATAAAAAAGAAGGCACATGATTCAAAGACTCCCAAGCCAAGTTATAAATTTTCTATCATAGTCGCTCAAAGTTGCGAAATAGACCATCAGATTCCAAACTAAGCTGACTTTGATGATGTATCTGTATAAATACATAAGAGAATTGAGTATGGTTTTTATATATGTTATAGATCTGCAAATCTACTTTCCAAAAAAAAAAACGGCACCTGATTTTGATACTCCTACATCTAGATACGGAATTTATCGTGACGTTGGCCAAAACTGATGAAACTAGCAAACCAAGATTAGAATATCAGTTTTGAGGCAATATCTGGGATGATTTAGGTGTAATATAATTATGATTCTCAAGTGAGACATAGCTCTACGAGTTTAGTTTTCAACGCAAGAAACGACACCTGATTTCGATACTCCTACTCAAAATACGGAATTTATCATGACACTGCCCAAAACCGATAAAACTAGCAAAGCAAGATTAGAAGATTGGTTTTGGGAAAATATTTGGGATGATTTGGGTGCAATCTGATTATGATTCCCATGTGAGATGTAGCTCTACGAGTCTAGTTTCCAACATAAAAAATGACTCCTGAATTCAATACTCCTAAGTCAAAATATGAAAATTATCGTGACGCTGTGTAAGACCGATTAAACGGATGTATCAAGACATTTTGAGTTCCATTTTTATGAATCAAACAACTCATATTTGTATTACCCCATCGGAGAATAAATATTTTTATGGACATATGTCTAGTACTTGCTCATTAAAGTCAGAAAAGGCTTCCTCCTGTATCAATATTATCAATCTGGATGGCACCACGTACGTGCTCCTTGACAAGAATGGGATGCTCTCACTCGAAGCCTCTTTATCGTCGAGCCCCACGGATGAGATGCATCATATGCTTGCTTTGCAAGGATGGACTGCAGACACTCAGGACCTCATCATCACAAGGCCGCAAAAATGATACCAAGTACATGCTCACTGAAGCTAAAAAGAGGAACTTTCAATATCGTCAAGGATGAAATCAGATCATTTCAAGTCACTTTCTTCTCAACCAGTAAGGAAGTAATGCACCAAATGGTTCAACATTAATCATGTCGACCCTTTTGGTTTGACATCAAGACCATTTTCATAAACCTGCACAAAAAAATGAAGATGAAACACAACTATAGCATTGACCAGATGAAGTTCATCGGTTCTATACGGATCGGTGCCAACTACGTGAAACTTCAATATGGCAGTAAGTGTCGGTACCAAAGGCACGATGCTTTGATTTGGCATGATCAACATTGGGAGAAGCACATCATTTTAGTTCAACATGGTTGATATCGATGTCGATTAGCGTGAAATTTTGGTTTTCAACCATTGATCTTCTATGTCGAGATGCAAAGAGTTTTCTATGCCAAAACTTGAGGAAATAGGCACAAATTTTATTGCAAAGGATAGAAAAGAGTTGCTCTGAGTGTCCGTTTCCAAGTCGTAAGAGGGAATATTGCTCACTAAATCCTCAAGAAAATGGGTGAAGCACCTAGTTGTTGCTCATTGAAAACTGCGACTCAAAAAATGATGCATCAAGTGGTTCTTGACCAATCATCTGGACAATTTTTGTATATGCTTGGTCTGATATCGACACCACTTACATTTTTTCATGAACCTACAAAAAAAAAACAAAGAGGAGTGATCACGAACATGCTATCTGGAGTCACGACATGACAGCTTATAGCGTCAACTTCAAAAATTAATTCCCATCAATATAGAAAAAGTTTGACATTGATTTTTGGATATGATGCAGAAATACAAGTCTAGTCTCTATAGAACTAAGTCGTTCAACATTTGGACATTTCTACAGTCAGATATGATCTTTACTCTGTGAGTGTTTGAAGTTAAAAATTAGTTAAGACACTATGTACTTCTTTCGCCGATGTTGCGAGGAGGTTGTATGCTTTGCGTGGCGTCCACCAATACTGCAAAAAAGGTTGATGTGCACCACCAATGTTTTCCAAATACATAGTCACAAAGAGGTCAAGGGATATCTTTACAAAGGTTACGGATTTCAAAAGATTGTGATGATATGATTTCATAGCATCTCCTTATATAGAGACTCCTATGAACAATTTTCAGTTCGTGTACAAGGAATATTGTGGTGAAATTAGAAGATGAGAATCCCTGAGAATTTCAGATTGTCAATCAATTGGAAAATTACCATATTAAAGAGATTTCTTCGGAGGTAACTTTAATTATTTTTTGAAATCAAAAGGAAAGTTAATTTTTTTCTTGGCACATGAAACCAAAAGGAAAGTTGATATTTTTCTTTGGTACATGAAACCAAAACAAAAGTTAATATTGTCCTTTGGTAAAAAAGAAAAAATCAAGTCAACTTTTTTACATCTTACGTGCAATATTTCACATGAGGGGTTGTATTGATCCTTTTAATTCAAATACATTGAGAGGGTCACATTGTTGTGCAAGTAAAAATTACTTAAATAAATATTAAGGCGATGATTTCTCATGTTCATACTTATCCAAGAAGAGTAAAAAAAATCAAATTAGTCATTTTTTTTAATACTCTTTAAATAATATCGATTTTGTACTCGATTGTGGGTGGAAAATGAGGATCACCACAAACAAATCGTTGGTTGCTTTGACGAAGCCTTTTACGACTTGAAAGTTCATGGAGGAAACTTTAGTTAAACCACTCACAAGTATTGGTCTAACTAGGATGCACTGATGAGAAACAAATATCTTTGAAGTCACGATAATGAAAACACATTCATGAGTACTTCAAGTCTCGCCGCCAAATTTTGGCAAGCCTACACGTCGACCAACCTTGAAGTAGGGGGCATCTGTAGACACGTAAAATTTGTTGGATCAAATTCATATAAAATTTAAATTTGATCCACATTTTATTGGGTCTAAAATTATTTTGGGCTTAAAAAAATAATAAGCCCATTTTATTCCTCATCAAGGTCTATCTCACTTTGAAACCCAAACTTATCAAGTAACGTCGTATCCCAGTCAAATCCAAGACTAACAAGACGTCGCCACATGTACAAATAATGTGGAAAACTCATTCAAATTCAACAATCAGTCAAAAGGCGCCAAGTGTCAAAGTGACATATTTCGGTCAATCACAAAAAACTAGGCCTAGTCCCTACAACTATAAATAAGGGGTGACATAACATTCTAAGAGGAGGATATAGCACATACCGAGATAGCCTAAACCAAGATAAAAAAGTTTACAACTTCACTGCCCAGAAATACATAGAAAATATCTAAGAGTACAAACTTTTCTAAACCATAACCCCAGAGCTACAAACATCAAAGAACCAAACACCAACTATATAACCCAAAAATTACAAGGATATAACAAACTAATTGCACTACCCAAAACTAACCCAAGCCTAGTAAAAACCTGTTTTGACTATGGACTATTAAACATCTTTGTGGGTTTTCTTTTGTTTTATTTAGACTTATATATTCTAAATAATTACTAATTAAAGATTCTTTAATTTTTCTAAAAGCTTCTCTATTTTTAAATGGTCTTCGCATAATTAATTTAATAATTTATAGGAAAATTCTAATAACTCTAACATATATCTCACTTCCTAATGAATCTATCTCATACTTTAGATATCCGCACCCCTCTACAATTGGTATCAGAGCCCAGTAATTCAAAAAACACGGAAGTGAGATATATGTTAGAGTTATTAGAATTTCCCTATAAATTATTAAATTAATTATGCGAAGACCATTTAAAAATAGAGAAGCTTTTAGAAAAATTAAAGAATCTTTAATTAGTAATTATTCAGAATATATAAGTCTAAATAAAACAAAAAAAAACCCACAAAGATTAGCCTACTTAATTACATTAATATCTAGTATTGAATCAAAATTAATAATCCATTTAAAAGCTAGGAGAATGAAACATATACCACCTAATTATGATAAAATTAGATTTAGATATCCGCCAAGATATTATAAATATAATTTAAAATGAATAAAGTACAACAATACAAAGAATTAAAACAAATTATTTCTGAAAAACGTAAAGAATTAAAAATAAGAATAAAAAGACTACATTATAATATATTTGCCGGAGTTAATAAAAACTCAATAGATACACAAAAAGATGAAATATCAAAATTAGAATCACAAATAGATAATTTGGAATATATATATATATCAACATGAACTATTCACAATAAAATGAACAAAGAAGAATTTATAATAGATGAAAAAATATATGAAAACCACGAAGGATCAAAAATAAAAATAGTATTTTCTAATCTAGGAAGGAGATATAAGAAAATAGGTGAACATTTATATCTAATGTTAGAAAAAGTAGAATTAAAATTAGGAGATAAATTAACAGCAATGGTAAGAATAGAAAAAGAAAATGAAGAGATAGATAGGAAAAAGGAAATAGAAAAAATAAAATAACAAACTACGGAAGAAATACAAAAAATAGAAGAAACTAAAAATAGTAGGATTGTTGAATTAGAAAAAGAACTACAAATGTTAAAAGCGCTGTATGAACAAAGACAAAAAGAAAAAGAAGAAAAAGATAGAGAACAGAAATTACTGAACGAAATAAATCAATTTAAGGAAAAATTGAAAATAAAAAACAAAGAATTAGAAATAAATAATATAGATGTTGAAGAGACAGAGACATATAATTATGATTCCGAAGATAGTGAAACATATACAGAAATACTAACAAATACAAAAATTTAGAAATCAATGAAAAACAAAAAGAAATTAATGAGGAAAACTTAGAAAGTACCCACACAGAAATAAATACTCTTGATAAAAAAGAAGATGAAAATATAATACCTAAAACAACAGAAATAAGAAAACCTATGTATTATAAGAATAAGTTTAAAAAATATAATGAATATGATAAATGGACACCAAAACAAATAATTAATAAAAATTATAACTTTTTAGACCTAGACTGTGTAATAGATACAGAAAAAACAATACAATTATGGATAGGATATATGACAAAACAATTATTAGATAATAATATAAATATAACAGATGCACCAGAATACATAGAAAGAACACTAATAGGATCAGTAAAACTATGGTTTTCAAATTTAACTGAAAATAACAAAAAAGTATTAAGAACTAATAAACCTATAGAAGGAACATCATCAACAACAACTAAACTAACCCCTATAGAATTATTAAAAAAATATGAAACAGCTATAAAAGATGAATTTGGTAGTACGACAACAATAGAAGAAGAAAAAGATGAAGAAAAAGATACAAATAGGAATTTAATGTTAAAATTAGCAATATGTAATATGTGTTATATAGATGAATATACTTGCGCATTTAAAGAATATTATTACAAAGGAGCATATAGTATAGAAGAAAGTAAGGAAATAAGAAAATTATATTTTACTAAATTACCCGAGCCATTTAGTTCAAAAATAATAAAAAGTTGGGAAGAAGCAAAAACAGTAGATACGTTAGGAGTAAGAGTAAAATTTTTACAACAATGGTATAGAAACTTATGTGAAAAATATAGAGAAGAATTAAAAATGGAAAAAACATTAATAAGAAATTTAGCATGCTGCAAAAATAAAATAGCACCCCAATTTGGATGTGAAGAAAGATATTATAAGAAAAGAAAAAGACATAAGAAATATAAGAAATATAAAAAATCAAAATATAAATATAAGAAACCAAGAAAAAGATATTATGTAAAAAATTATAAATACAAAAGACCATATAGGAAGAAGAAATCTATAAAAGAATGTACTTGTTATAATTGTGGAAAGATAGGCCATTTAGCTAGAGATTGTAAATTACCTAAAAATTCAAAAAATAAACAAATATCAGAAATAAAAATAGATAATACAGAATATATGCAGATAGATTATATAGATTATGAATTAGAAAGTAAGGATAGTATATATGAAATTTCAGAAAACGAAACAGATAATGAAATAGATAGTGAAATAGATGAATCAAATGACTGAAGAAGATATAAAAATAATAACAAAGGAAGAATATTTAAATGATGAAGGAACGGAACAAAAAATAATATTTGATAGTAACATATTTGATGAAATAAAAGGAAAAGAATTAGATTTAAGTGTAGAGAAAAATTTAAAATACCAACAATAAAAAATATTTTTACTAGGAAAAAGGATGAATATTATGTAGTATGCCAAAAAGAACATGTAATAGATTGCAGATATGCAAAAGGCAAAGCTAGTATACCACTAGTAACAAAAAGAATAATTAATAAAGAGATAAATGATATAAAAAATAAAGGAGATCAATAAAGTATGTACACCTTGGAGGTACAGAGATACTAATAAAAGCATGTTTTAGAGAAGGAATAGATACACCAATAGAATTATATCTAGCAGATGATAGAATTATAAAACCTATAGAAAAAAGCATAATAACTGCCGTAAAAGGAAATCTAATATACCAAAAATTTAAATTTATAATAAGTGCAAATTATTTAGTAGTAGTAACAGATAGAAATATAAATAAATCACTCGTATTATATTTGAAAATATCAGGAATAGAATTAACCCCAGGAAGTAAAATATTTACAGCAAGATGTAAAAATCTATATGTATTAACAACAAAACATAAAATAACAGGAAAAAATAAGATTAACAAAATACGAATAGAAAGCTCATTCGAACAAATTGTAAAAACAATAGATTATAATGATTATAGCTATAGAGACATAGATACAGAAGAAAATTTAGAAATAGTAAATGATAGAATAAGTACAACGAAAAGAATAGCTGATGAAAAACCAGAATCATCAAGCTCATCGAAAAGAACAAGTTATGAAACAAATTTAATAAGTAATTTAAACCAATATTACATAACAGGAAAAATAAATGAAAAAGAATATCTAATACTTTTGAATACAGGACAAGAAGAAAATTATATAGCAAAATATCTAGTAAAAAGTGAAGAAATAAAGACTGATAATGATATGTGCCCAGATCTACCAAGAAGTTTAATAAATAGTAAAAATATAGCAGAAAAAAAAATAATAATAGGAGTTAGGAAAATAAAAATAGAATTCGAAGTAAAGGAAGAAATGCAAAAAGCAGATATAATATTAGGGATAAAATGGTTAGAACAAGTAAAACCATATAATATAGAACATACACAATTAACCTTAACATATAACAAAGAAAAGTTATTCTTAAAAAGAGCCTTAACATGAAATGAAGATATATGTATTAATGAAGATAGTAGTAGAAGGATATTACAGTAGATATTATACGCCTATGATAGATACAGGAGCAGAAGCTAATTTATGTAGATATAATTGCTTACTAGAAAGTAAATGGGATAAATTAAAAACACCAATAATAGTTAAAGGATTTAATAATGAAGGAAGCTTAATTACTTATAAAGCTAGGAATGTAAAAATACAAGTATGGGATAAGATATTAAAAATAGAAGAAATTTATAATTATGAATTAACATCAAAAGATATACTTTTAGGAATGTCATTCTTAGATAAATTATACCCACATATAATAACCAAAACAGACTGGTGGTTTACAACACCATGTAAGCAGAAAGTAAGAGCAAAAAGAGTTAATAATAAAAGAAAGAAAACTGATTGGATAAAAGGAAGTGAAAAAATTACACAAAAGTTAGAAAATATAAAAAATACTGAAGATACAATAGAACTAGTAGTATTTTCGATAAATAAAACAGAAGTAACTATATTTTCAATAAATAAAATAGAAAAAATTCAGAAAAAATTAGAACAATTATATAGTGAAGATCCATTAAAAGGATGGGAAAAACATAAAACTACTATAAAAATTGAATTAATAGATAAAAATAGCATAATAACCCAAAAACCATTAACATATAATTTTGACGATTTAAAAGAATTTAAAATGCATATAGATGAATTATTAGAAAAACAATATATACAAAAAAGTAATAGTAAACATAATAGTCCAGCATTTATAGTAAATAAACATAGTGAACAAAAAAGAGGAAAAAGTAGGATGGTAATTGATTACAGAAATTTAAATGCAAAAACTATAACATATAATTATCCAATACCAAATAAGATATTAAAAATAAGACAAATACAAGGATATAATTATTTTAGCAAATTCGATTATAAATCAGGATTTTACCACCTAAAGCTAGAAGAAGAATTTAAAGAATTAACCGCATTTACGGTACCACAAGGATTTTATGAATGGAACGTATTACCATTTGGATATAAAAATGCACCAGGTAGATATCAACATTTTATGGATAATTATTTTAAACAATTATCTAATTGTATAGTATACATAGATGATATATTATTATATACAAAAACCAGAGAAGAACATTTAAAATTATTAGAGCAGTTTACAGATATAATAGAAAAATCGGGAATAAGTCTAAGCGAAAAGAAAGCTGAAATTATGAAAAATCAGATAGAATTTTTAGGAATACAAATAGATAAAAGTGGAGTAAAAATGCAACAACATATAGTACAAAAAATAATAAATTCGAAAGAAGAATTAGATACAAAAAAGAAATTACAATCATTTTTAGGATTAGTAAACCAAGTAAGAGAATATATTCCAAAATTAGCAGAAACTTTAAAACCACTACAGAAAAAATTAAAAAAGGATGTAGAATATAACTATAATGAAGAAGATAAAAACCAAGTTCAAAAAATAAAATTTCTTTGTAAAGAATTACCAAAATTACAATTTCTAGATGAAAATAGAAAATTTATATATATAGTAGAAGCAGATGCTAGTGAATATAGTTACGGAGGAGTACTTAAATATCGATATGAAGCAGAAAAAATAGAACACCATTGTAGATACTACTCAGGTACGTTCAATGAGACAGAAATAAAATGGGAAATAAATAGGAAAGAATTATGTTCATTATATAAATGTTTGTTAGCATTTGAGCCATATATTGTATATAACAAATTTATTGTACGAACAGATAATACACAGGTACGCTGGTGGTTAACAAAGAAAATACAAAATTCAGTTACAACAAAAGAGATTCGGAGACTAGTTTTAAATATATTAAATTTCACATTTACAATTGAAGTGATCAGTACTAACAAAAATGTTATTGCAGATTACATATCAAGACAAAGCTACAAAGACTGAAATAATAGAAGAAGATACTCTAGAAAAAATACTTAACACCCTAACTACGCTTTCAATGAAAGTGGACAGTATGGGTAATGAGATAGAAAAGCTAAAGACTAATGAAGATAAACTGAAGTCTATAGCTACAAATCAGCTAACTCAGCAGTGTACAGAGCTATGTCGATCGGAAGACATTAAAGTTTCAGAGCTAGAAGGAGATATTGGGACACTCCATAAAACCCATAACATTTATCAATCTACTTCTGCAGGTACAAGCAAAGGAGTTAATCGACCAAGATACCAGAATATGAATATGAATAAAATATTTGAAAAACCATTTACACCAAAAACACAAAAAGACCACTTGTTCATACTCCCACAAGTTAGCGCATACCGAGATAGCCTAAACCAAGATAAAAAAGTTTACAACTACACCGCCCAGAAATACATAGAAAATATCTACAGAGTACAAACTTTTCTAAACTATAACCCCAGAGCAACAAACATCAAAGAACCAAACACCAACTATATAACCCAAAAATTACAAGGATATAACAAACTAATTGCACTACCCAAAACTAACCCAAGCCTAGTAAAAACCTGTTTTGACTATGGACTATTAAACACCATATATACCCAAGACGGAGAAGAATTAACAGCTATGGAAGAATTATATAAGATATTCACCACCTACAAAAGGATAACGAAAGGAAATTTATTTTATATGAAGTGTTATACTGCACCGACAGAGATACTATATGATGAAATAAAACCAGTTATACAAGTTGTAAAAATAGGACTTACTAGAGATATGATCATACCAGAAGATATTGCACAGCAACCGGAGATACCCAGAATTGAGATACCCGACTTCTACGCAAATAAATGACTTATTGGACTAGCTACGATTATCCAAGAACTAGCAAATAATTATACTAATGGAAACCCAATATGGAGCTATTATTCGAGAGATCATCAAATGATTTACTCTAATTCAAAAGAGCTACGACAAGCAGATATGGAAGATGTCAGACAATGGATAATGACATTACTCAACCCAGAAAAACAATCTACCGCAAGAGCAATTAAAAAAGGATTTATTTCAGACGGACTACTGACAAGATATTGTAAAATAATTGGACACAAATATCCAGATCACCAATGTTCAAGGTGTAATGGAGAAGATAACATTATTCCAGAAGTACATCTAGAATAAAAGAAGACAAAATGCCAACTGAAAAGATAAGATAAGAAGCAATAATGGAGATATAGCAGATACGACAAAATCAAAGGAGACAAGATATTGTTGAATTATTGTACAAAGTCTTATTATTGTTGAATTATTGTACAAAGTCTTTAGACTTTACGTAAAAGATGTAATAATTGTAGATTTGTAGGTTTGTAGGAAATTAAAGGCTAGTTAGTAGCCTAGCCTCCTTTTTTGACTTTTTATAGTTCTTTTAGCAATGTAAAAAAAAACGTGTAAAGATTGTAAAGAGGATTTCATTCTATAAATAAAGGAAGCTGAAGGCATTGCAAAGCAAGCCTTCATGCATTGAAGCAAACACTCTCTCCATTCCACAATAAATATTTTACTCAGTTAATTAAATAGACATATTTCAATGAAAAAAGCTATGGAGGAACAAACTTCAGAAATATCAAAACTACCCGAACAGGTATATTTATTTATGATTATGAATAGCTAAATTCATAATTCCCAATAATCATGATATGATAAAATAAATTCATATTAGTTACTTTATGGTAGAATTATTCGAAGAATAATATGTTAAGAAATTTATTAACAAAGCGGAAATGGAGAAAGATCCCTAAAACTATGTCATCCTAAAGGTGAAACCAATGAGGCAAGAAGCCGTGGCGGGGAGTAACCAGAGTAGAGGCGCTGTTTAAGGGAAAAAAGTATCCAGATTACCATGTTAATAGTGATCGAAGAACATATTATTTAAAAATAATCTAGTATATAGTAAGCTAAGATGACCATATTTTGTTATGTACATGGTTGAAGGGAATATTTTGAAAAAGCAATTTTATGAAAATGAATAATTATTAATCTGATGTGATGGTAGATAAATTTAAAATACTTAATTTGTATGCACTTAGAGATATAAAAGTAGTAGATATAAGAAAAATCATATTAGAAAAAGCATTTGGTAAATATTACATGACTAGAGTAAATTATATACCATACCTACCTAATTACTCTTACAAATACTTACCATGATAAGTTACATAGAATTTTTAGAAAAAGATATGAGAAACATACAGTTATTAGAAAAACAGATAAAAATAAATATAGACAAATACATGAAAAATAAAAATATAAAATACATAGAATTTCTTAATAAAAATATGCAAGAACTACTAAGGCTAAAACAAACAACTACAAAATATTATAACAAAATCAATTTTAAAGATATATCATCTAGATTATCTTAAAGTTTTAATCTTATATATACTTAAAGATATAGAAATTATAGATCTTAAGAAAATAATATTAGAAAAAGTAATAGACTATGAACTTGAAACCATAAATTGGCTAGAACAGTTATACGAAGAAATTTAGCCAGAAGGATATTATACAGATTAAGAGATGTTAGAATATATTAGAAAAACTAGAGAAAATCAAGATAATCTAAATAATAAAATTAATTATAGAAACCGAATTAGGGAAATAATGGAAAATCTAAAAGAAAAATTAATATGGATAGAAAAAACCTTAGAAAATTTAGAAAAAAGTACATGTGATAGTTTATATAATTTAAAAAACTCAATACGAGAAGAACAACACAAGATAATAAATAACATTAAATCTAGAATTAGATATACATTACAGTACAGTTAGGATAAATTATTATTCAGAAATTTGTAACTCTGCAATTACTACAGGATAAAATAATAAACAAATTAATGAATATATCTTACAAAAAAAGTAAATCACTAAAAGATATTGAAACAAAATTTAAAAAATATCCACGCATAAAGACAGATAGATTCATTAGATACCTAATAAATCTATTTCATACTTTAGATATTTTCTTCTTTCTAAGGTTGAGAACCTGAAGCTCTCCCTGAAGTGTCTGGAAATGGGTGAATCTTGTTTTCTGCATAATTCCACGTGCGAGTATTTTTATTTGCTGCAAATTTCAATATTTTATTAGAAGAAAATAATTTTAATTTTGAGTAATTCTCTCTCTCTCTCTATCTCTCTCTATCTATCTATCTATCTATATATATATATATATATATATATATATATATATATATATATATATATATATATAATGTATATCTATAATCTATAATATATAATATATTAAAAGTGTGAAACCCTTATAAAAGTAATTTGAACTTTTTGTCCTTCATTAAAAGAC
This sequence comes from Capsicum annuum, assembly GCF_002878395.1. NCBI lineage: Eukaryota > Viridiplantae > Streptophyta > Magnoliopsida > Solanales > Solanaceae > Capsicum > Capsicum annuum. The sequence goes on along the minus strand of NC_061111.1, from coordinate 242,410,671 downwards.
TCTTCTTTAGACAAAATTATCTTTTCACTATTTTTTAATTTATTATTTAATTAATTTTTATTATATTAACTAGACTTCCTAAAATATATGGGACTCCTAAAATATATGGTAGGAAAATTAACTAATATTTTTTTTCTACTGTTCAATTAGAAAAATACTCCTAAAATAGGACAATATTAAATAAAGAAATACTTCTATACATATTGAGATGTACGCTAAACTAGAGAACAAACCGGTTTCCCTATTGGGAGAATATGATTGATGCTCATCTAACTTGATTCGACATGTCTAGATTGGTTGATGTTTTATTTTCTAACCCTCAACTTCTTCATTGTTTTTGACAACTTAATAGAATTCAACATGTGTGTATATATATATCTTCTTTGTTTTCACTCAAAATCATTCTTTAGGGTCAAAATTTTTTGCTCAGACAAGAATTAGTTGGATCAAAATCGAAGCTTTGTGATCACTATTATATTATTTTTTTTATAATTTACAGGTCGTAGATGAATGTCGATTGGCTTTGAAGAATTTCTTGTGTAAAGATTGAGTTTAATTGTATTGTTTTGATATTTTGGTTATCTTATTATTTTATTTTAATTTACAGATGCTAGATGAATGTGGGTCGGCTTTGAATTTTTTTTTTAGGTAAATGATAGGTTTAATTTTATTATCATAATATCTCTATTAGTTTGTTATTTTGGTGGTAGTTTACCATTCGTGGATGAATCTCGATCGGCTTTGAGAAATTTGTGTGTGTAAAATTTAAATTTAATTGTATTGTTTTGATATCACTTTTATCGTATTATTTTGTTGCAGTTTACAGGTGATAGATAAATGTTGGTCGGCTTTGAGTAATTTTTTTTGTAAAGGTTAGGTTTAGTTGTATTATTTTGATATATCTATTATCGTATTATTTTGTTATTGCTTACAGGTGGTAGATGAGTGTCGGACGACTTTGAAAAAAAAATTGTGTGTAAAGATTATATTTAATTGTATTATTTTGATGTCTCTATCACTGTATTATTTTATTGTAATTTGCAGATGCTAGATGAATGTCGATCGATTTTTAAAAATATTTTTGATAAAGGTTAGGTTTAACATAAATTCTCCATCTTTACATACTCAAAAGATATTAAATTTAATTATTATTATATTTATCTTTATTATTTAAACAAATATCCTATTTAGTGTAATGTTTGAACTCATTAAAGTAAGGTACACAGTGAGGTACACGCGCAAGGGGCTTGCGCGTACACCTAAACTACTAGTTTAGGAATACGCGCCTCGCGCGTGTACCTCATTTTAATGAGTTCAAGCATTACACTAAATAGGATATTTATTTAAATAATAAAGAAGAATACAATAATTAAATTCATCTTTTAAACATGTAAAGATGGAGAATTTATTTAATTAAACCTAACATTTACAAAAAAAAATTCTCAACGCGAATTGAAATTTATCTACCACCTGAAAATTACAACAAAACAATACGATGATAGAGATATCAAACCAATACAGTTACACCTAACCTTTGCAAAAAAAAAAAATCAAAGTTGATCGGCATTCATCTACCACCTGTCAACTACAACAACATAATACGATAATAGAGATATCAAAACAATACAATTAAACCTACCTTTATCTAAAAATAAATTCCAAACCAGATCGACATTTATCTATCACCTGCAAACTACAAAAGTAATACGATAATAAAGATATTAGAACAATACAATTAAATATAATATTTACACAAAAAAATCATAAAATTATTATTTCAGAAGAAACAACAAAGTTATTCAAAAATAAAAGCTTGTTAATCCTGATCAATAAACCCAACGTAATAGAAAAGAAAATTTAAAATCTAGAAACAACAAAGTCATGTTGTAGAATCAATAATGAAAGTTACATATATACAAACATAAGAAAATATTTTGTTATTCTTTATCAATAAAAAAATGTAATAGAAAACAAAATTCAAAACCTAAAAATTAAACCAATGTGTTATATTAGAGATCCAATAACAAAACTATCTACAACTATAAAAGGATGACTTGTTATTTATGATCAATAAAATTAAAATGTAATATAAAGTTACCCAATAACAAGACTACGATCATAAAGTTTTACTACCTAAAAAGGGACTTCTAAGATTGGAAAAAGGAAAGAAATATAAAAACTCCTAAATCAAAATACTATAACAAAAAATAATAGTCCTAACCTAAAAAAAATATTTTTTTCCTTGACAAAAGTCCACTACCCTTTTTAATTGGAACAAAGTCACGCCGGTTTAAGTTTTTGAAAGAATTTTATTCTTCTTCTTTTAGGACTCTAAATCTATTTTAGGTAAAATAATTCACCAATTTTTCTAGAAAAAGAACTTTACCTTATATAGAATTTTTTTTATATAATAATTTCTTTGAAGTTGAATTTTCTTTAACAAAATATTGTCATAAATTTAGAAATTCAACTAAAAGTAGAATATCTTCTCCATTTAATTTTGTATATATATTCATTATAGTTAATATTTAATATTATAAATTGAAGAAAAAATGTGAAAAGACGATTTTGTCTATTACAAAGTCTTTTAATGAAGGGCAAAAAGTTCAAATCACTTTTCTAAGTAGCTTCACACTTTTAATATTATATATATATATATCCACGTTACAGGTGTTTTAGACACTAGTAAATAGTTTTAGACTTGTATGGGTCGTTTGGTAGGGTGTATTTGGAGAAATAGATAGTTCATGTATTATATATGGTATTATTTAGTATTATGTTTGGTAGAATTTTGAATCTATATATAACTAATATATGTATTAGTTATACACCCTACTTGATATTATAGAGTGTATAACTAATACCTTCCATTTGGTGGTATCAGTAATACATATGATAATATATGCAAATACAAACATATCCCTCAAAATCTTTTAAGCATTTTTAAAAATTATTTTCTTGATTTTATTTTTTATTTGTACTAATAAATTTATTTAAATAAATTAGCTTACAAATTTTATTATTTAGAGAGAGTTGTCTGTTGTTAAATAAAATTCAATATCAATCGATACAATGTTTGAAATATGAATTGTTTATTTACCCTCAAATAATTTAAGTGAGGATATAAAAAAATTACTTTTAAAAATAGAAAATATAGTTTTGGAAAGAAAATACAAATTAAAGGTATAGAATATGAAGGGTATTTTTGTAAACAAACAATACTTTTAAGGAAATATAGCAATACAAATTATTTTTAATACATCAAATGAAAAACTAGATAAGAAATAAGCCCAGTACTACTAATACCATTATTATAAATCTCACCATTACTAATCTCAGTATTGCTAATACACCCTATTCAATATTGTTTTTATACACCCTACCAAATGATCCCTTAGTGATTCATGCCATATTCATATTTAGAAACATCATCTTAATTAGTAATCAAATATGTATTAGTGATTCATGCCATATTCATATTTAGAAACATCATCTTAATTAGTAATCAAATATGTATTACTCATTCCATTTCATATTTAGTAGACCTTCTTTCTAAAAATATTTGTTTTAATTTAGTTGTCCCTTTTATAAAATCAAGAGAATATTATTATATTCTTCTGATACTATCCCTATCATTAATGACTAAATAAAGTGTATAAACTTAAATTTATATTTTTAAAGTATAATTAATAAGGCTAATTTGATAAATTAAACCCCTAATAAAAAATTTGTTAATCGTTGTGGCAAGTTCATAGGGGTCAACTAATATAAAATGGAGGGAGTAGGATCTAAACATAAATTGGGCCTTTATTAGATGAGGGACGGATTCATCTGAATCCAGTATTTCTATAAACAGAATTTCTCATTTTTAGGAGAAAAACAACCTAAGAAACACGCGCGCGCACACATATACATATTGTAAAAAAAATAAAGCTTGAAATTGATTTTGAATGGTATAAGGGATTTCAAACATCTCGTAGAAACAAAAAAAAAACATATTATATAGGATTTGAAGAAAAGTATAAATAAAACAAAGGAGTTTTCATAATTTTATTTTTTACAAACTTGATATCGATAAATCTGTGAATTCACTTTTACTAAGATCAAAGTTTGTTGATCCATCAGCAGCATAGGAGACTAGCAAAATGAAATGTAAAACTAAAAGAATTAAGCAAATTAGAGCACTTCTTGTCTTGGCCATTAATTATTTTTCAAAAAATAATTTGCAAGAAATTAATAATTGAAGGCAGAATGAGAGAGACTGAGAAAAGTGATTAGAGACTTCCAATATATAAATCTACTTAAGTAGAGATGGATGTAGAGTTACGTCAACGGGTTCATATGAATTCAGTATTTCAGACGCAAAGTATAAAAGTTTATAAAAATTGTAACAAATAATAGATATGGACTTATAACCTTAAAGATATATTAGGTACAATTTAATAAAAATAATCTTAAATATTAAACTTATAAAATTTAATTTCTGAATCGACCGCTATATTTAGACTATTTGGAATGATAGAATTTTGGGAAGAAAAAAGAAAGTAAAGACAATGACTTGAGACTTTCATTTTAAGCCTTGCGTTTGTCAAACATAGTAGTGTGGAATTCTTTGCATCTTCTAGCCAGCTTCCAACTTGATGCTAACATTTAATACTTAGTTTTCTTCGTTTTTCGTGAGTCAATTTAATTAAATTTTAAAGTTAAATTAGATTAGATTAATTTATTTTAAAATTAAAATTTAGATATTCAAAGATTACATGAAAAGTAATATAAATTGTAATTTTTCTTTTTAAATTTAATTAAAAAATACATCTTAAAATACTGCCAAAATTTATACTGTTTGACTTTAATAAAAAAAGAAAATATATAAAAAAAAAAAAGGGAGGGTGTAGCTAATGTCTAGCAAGTTACAGTGAATGTCGTATGGGGTAAAACTGGCTTCGATAAGGATTGGATCAACGAGGGCAATTTGGGTCGGGTTTGAAAGGAATCGGCCTACGACGGCACCATCTCGAGAAGTAGTATCGATACCAGGGAGTGTCTACTCGGACAAAAGAAAAGTCGCTTGAGGCCAGTTGGAGATGATGACCATGCACTAACAAATGAATGGAAGGACACTTTACCATGGATTCTAGAGACTCTTTTAGCTGGGTTCTTAAACTTTCTCTATTTTCCTTTATCCGTTCTACTATTCTCTTGCTATTATGCTCGAGCTCGGTCTCATCCCAACAATAAGAAGAAGGATTCTGCTCTTCAGTGTCGTTACTGATTTGTTCCTAATTGTTGTTTTGTTCAATTTGTTCTGGCTTTTGCTTACATTATTTATTTTTCTGAAAATATTTGCTGCTAATTCGAAGCTAAAGTCGTAAAGCGTGCTTTTCACCAACAAACAAATCTAACTATCCCAAATCGACTCTATCAAGTTATATGATTGTCTATCTTTTTGAAAAAAAAAAATTACTAGCATTTTCTCATGTATATAGAGAGAGAGGGGTGTTCTTCATTGTAATTAATCCCTAGAGAGATTAAAGAAACATTCTCTCTTTTCTTCTCTCTCTACCTTATTCTTCTATTCTTGTTATATTATTTCCTGAAACGTTATCAGCACGAGTAAAATATCATCAAATTTACAGTTGTTATATTAAATAACATCCGACCAGTAAAACATTATCGCACGAGTTGTGTGTTTTATGGGATTCTTTGAATCATCTTTTATGCAGCTTCTGTTTATGATGGTTCTAGAATTAAATTTATAAGTAAGTCAACAATATGTGGTACAATTTAACCTCGTTCGAAGTTCAACTTTTTTAGCGGTAAACGTATTTATCAATTAAAAGAAACTAACAATATTAAAGAGAAAATATTAAATAAGTAAAGAAAACAAAATTCGATGCAGAATGTTGAGGAGTATTAAAAGAATAGTTCACTTCATGTCAAAAAAAAGACAACATGCTAGAAAAGGTTTTTCTATTATTTATTATTAGTTTGCATAGACGTTTGAATTTTTTTATCAAAGTAAAAGAGAATATAGGTTGATAGTGCTAGAAATGTCTTAAATTTATTTGTTCTTAGATTATAATTAGATACCAAAAGCCCGTGCTAAATTTATTTGTTCTTATATTATAACTAGTTTTATGAGGCCCGGGCTTAGTCAAATATAAAAGTATAAATAACATAAATACCTACCCTTTTTGAAGTAATACCACTTTCTCTCACTTTTTTAATTACTTACTCTCTCTCTCTATTAATATACATAACATAGCCGACATATACATAACATTCTGTGCATATGTTGGGATTTTCCTAATATGTTTAGGAAGTTGGGATTTTTTGTAATATTGAAAATATAAGTTGTGTATTTGTGTAATTTTTAGAATATAAAAATATGAATTTAAATTTAAAAATATAATTTATATTAATTTTCTTAATTTATAATTAGTATAATTGAATGGTTTATCAAACATATCTTGTTGATAAGTTTCATAATTATTAAAATATTTAATCATATAACTGAATAATTTTAGATAAAAAAATAATTTGTGAGGAAGAGAGTATTACCAGAGTATTATAATATGCCAAAATGCTACAAGTAATTTGATATTTTATATAGTAATTTGATTTAAAATATATAATAATTAGGATTCAAAGAAGATTATAAATAGAAAATATTGATATTTTTATAAATTTGTGAATACATAAGTCTTTATTTAAATAGAAATAAATTATTTTGATATTTATTGATATGTTAGCTTCTCTCATGATTTCAGTAGCAAGAGTTTCGCAATATATTTTTTTTCATCTTATAAAATTATCGAAAATAAAATATTTCAATGACTTCAAATTTATATTATAATAATTATAACCTTAATTTAGAGTCATTATATAAATTAAATTAACAATAATCTATAAGAAAATTCAATGATAATTAAACTAACATTAATAGATTACTCCATTTGATCTATTTACTTGTCATATTTTTTCTTTATACGTCCCTTAAGAAATGCCCTATTCACCCCATTTTAATTATTCTTTTGTCTTTTGTCACGTCCACAAAAAAAAACTATATAAAAGATATTATTTATTAAGTTGTTCTATTTATTATATATTTTTGGACGACTGAATATAATATGAGAAAAATCTATAAGATAGTAGTTGAAATTATTACAAATTTACTTTTGTATTAAGTTAAGATCATAATATTCGAAAAACTTTCTTCACTTTCTTAAATTTCGTATCAAATCAAAATATAAACGAAGTAAATAAATATTCGGTGAGAGTAAAAGACAATAATAAATCCATAAAACATTGCTATATTTCAATATGAATATTTGGATAGACTAAAAGAAAAATTCTTGAGGGCAACGGAAAATGCAAGGAAAAGACCAAAAAAAAAAAAAAAATCCATCTGTAGCTCTTTGATTTATCAAAGGATGAATGTGAGGACCACCAAACTCCTCATTCTCCCTTATAATATGTAGTAACTAGATAGCACGGGCCTAATATATATTATTTTTTGTATCAATTTATGTGTTATAAATAAAATTTAAATAATTAATTATATGTTTAATATGTTTTTAAATATTTAAGTTGTTAATTATTAAAAATTTATAATATATTTTTGGCACTGTAATTTACTATTTTAAGTTCTTAACTGTTGTAATTAATAATATTCTCCTTATCTAAGTTTTTGTGGCATTGATAGTCAATTATATTTCAAACTAATTTAAAATTTTAATTATTATGATTTATAATTTTTTTTTTGGATTTCAATTTAAGTGGCACATATAATTTCAACAGTCAACCAAATATCATGGTTAAAGTAGCGAAACAAACATGTCTTAAATTACACATAATAACTTATTAGAAGTAATATAACAAAATAACTATTAAAAATAATTGTGAAAAAAATTTATGTGGGCCTCATATAAGATGTCAAGTTAATTTAAAACGTCAATAGTTAATTTATCTTTTTTTTTTATCTATTTTATTTTTTTATTAGATATTATTAATTTTTTAATACTTAAATGACTCAAATAATTAATTAGGGTGAAATAATAAAATTCCTTGAAGCAGCTAAAGCAGACATGTCATAAATGTCTATTTTATTTTTTATTAAATATTATTAATTTTATAATACATAAATAAAATATAATAATTAATCAGAGGTGATATAGTAAAATCACGGATCAACCAGACACGTCGACGAAGAGGTGTTTGCTTTATCACACTTCTATATAGTACTAACAACATATGTTTAATTTAGATAATCAATTCTATTTTTAATATGTTTTTAGATATTTTAAGTTGTTAGTTATTGTAATTTATAATATTTTTTTGACAATATAATTTATTATTTAAGTTGTTAGCTATTGTAATTAATAATACCCTCTTTGTCCAATTAGTTGTGACATTGATAGTCAATTATATTTTTAAAATAATTTAAATTTTTAATTATTGTGATTTATAATACTTTTTCTTCTATTCCAATTTAATTGACACATATAATTTTGACAGTCAATCAAATATCATGATTGAAGTAACAAAACAAACATGTCTTAAATTACTCATAATAACTTATTAGAAGTGATATAACAAAATTACTATAAAAATAGTTGTGAAAAAAATTTAAGTGAATCTCATATAAGATGTCAAGTTAATTTAAAACATCAATAGTTAATTTATTATTTTTAATTTATTTTAATGATTTAAATAATTAATTAGGGGTGAAATAATAAAATTGATTGAAGCAGCGGAAGCAGATGTGTCATAAATATCTATATTATTTTATAAAAAATTTTAATACATAAATGATATAATAATTTATTGAAAATGATATCGTAAAATCACGAAAAAAACAGGTAAAAGGTGGCAAGCTGGCAGGACGACCTTGACCAGCTTACCTTCGCTCTTCTATATTATAGAAAAAATATAATATAATAAAGTCAATTAACAACATGATTTATTCAAACGTAACGTTACATTTATAAAATAATACAATACAATATAAGCTATGATCTATGAATCATTCATAGAATCCATTTATTCATAGCTAGAAATTTTATTTCGACCCTAAATTTGAAAAGATCTTTATAAAGAACATGGACAGGTCTTCAATAATATTTAGCAATAAAAATGGTCCCTTTCAAGTATTAGAATTTGGAGGGGCACAACAACAGCACCAAATCTCCTTGAATGGTCTGGAACTGCAACAATCTTGCTTTCTACATAATTCCACATGTGAGTATATATATATATATATATATATATATTTCGATTTATCCTCTGTTCATTTCTTTCTCTTCAGTTTTAGATATTTTAGCAATATATTCTTTAATCACACCCCCGGACAATAACAACAGTTCTTTTTTAATCTTCTTTGGACTTTTCAAATCCCTTGAAATTTACAGATTAATCCATCGTTACTGCTAAAACACTAAGAAAATAATCATATACTAGGGATATATTTATAAATAATTTACCAATATGATAAGATCGAACAACTGGCGGTAATCCGCACAGCTATCCAGATCTATAATATTTAAACATATGTACTAATAAGTAATTTACTAAGTTTTACAAGATCATAAAATTAGCGGTAATCTGCACGGTCGTCCAGATCTATAATATTAAAAGCATATCAGAAAGAAAATATGAACTTCATTAATTCAAATATAATTTACAAATTAGGGAGAAAAGTACAAAGAACTATATAACGACTACTTATATGTCTTAAGGAAGAAGTAAGGTTTCCCTTTCGGGAGTCCCCTGAAAGCTAGCGGCTACCGAAAAATGAAGTAATAAAAGACTAACATACACTGCACACTCTTTTTTTTTCTATGAACAAACTAAGAACTTTATGAACAAGAAAACTTTAGAAGACTATTTTCTCACTCTTGATTTTTTTCTTACTTCTCTCTAGCTATATGTTTTTAAGTCTTCCATAAGATGCTATTTATAGGCATTTGTGGACTTCAAATCTTTACTTCAATGTGCTTGATAAAACTTTGACAAGACTTTAGCAAATTGGATGGGTCCGGCTGTCACATGACTATGTCTTTACTTTAACTTCCTTCCGTCAATTTTTTTATCTGTTATATCATTGCATACGTCTCTAATATTTTCTTTTTGTAAATATCATCATTGCTTACGTATTCAAATTGTTTAACACTTCTGAGTCAAAATCTATTCTTGAATCATCGTCTGCATTTGGGCCTTGAGCAAAATGATCCATGGTCGAATTGTAATCTCGATCATACTCGTCACTGTCTCCATCTGATAGTCCCAGTCTGGTTCTTGTTCTGACTGGTCTTGTTTCTTCTCTTGAAATTCTGGATCTTAGTTTTGGTGGTTCTGAATTCATTGCTATTTCTTTAGGCAGTTGCTCTGCTAATAATTTTTTTATTGAGTCTACTACTATTTTTCTATATTTCTTTTCTCATTTTTCTTTTTTCCTAAGTAAAAACCTTTCCTAGTCTTTGAAGAGCTTCCTTCGTCTATAGTCTGGGTGCCTGTGGTCTTGAAACTGGCTGGGAGTATTCTCCCTGCACTTTTTGGCAAAGTGCCAGCCGTCAACGAATTTGATGGGTTTTTACCAGCTACCGTTTGAGTTGGACTAGCTATATCATTACCCGATACAGTAGGTTTTTCTATATTCATTGGGGAAGGCACACCCATTAACGGATTTGAAGAGTCTTTACCAGCGACCGTTTGAGCTGGATTAGCTGTATCTTTACCCGATATAGTAGGTCTCTTCATTTTTGAATAAGATGGAGAATTTTTTGGGATTATTTGAGTCTCATAAATTTGCTGAGTCTGTTGTGATAGTTCAAAATGAAGAATTTTTATACAATCTTGTAAAATACCTATATGTTCTAACATTTGTCCTTTTTCATTTACATGGTTTTCATTATCTTGTCTTAAAATCTCATTGGCGTGATTTAGTCTTTTGAAAGCTTCAATCATGAAGGAACAATGATCACAAAATATAATTTTATCTATGTCTTTTTTAATATTATATTGGGGAACTTCTTTCATATTTGGTCTTAGGGCTGGAGTAATATAATAATTTGGCCCTAAATTTATACGGGCATAATCTAATGCCTTTGTTAAATCATCAAAGCCTTTATAAAGAGGGGTTGTATAGTCTTTTATAGAATCCATTACCTCTATCCATGTTTGAAATACTCCTTTTGTCTTTTCCCTAAGAACAACATAAAATTTAAATCTGTTAGTGTTGTTTTTCTCAGTAAAATAATAACTTAGAGCATTTAGAACTGAAATAAAGAATCTAATGTCTCTAGTTGTAACATTGTACGAGATCCATAAATTTTCAATCAGGCAGATCTGTCGTTTGTCCGCCCTTACATCTGGCCTCATTTTGAAAGTCAGATTGGATGGCTCATAACTGATAATATTGTAAGGTCTAAAGATCAGTCTTTCTAATTTCGGATGTTCAAACAGTATTAGTGGCTTGTATTGAGTGTTGCATAGTAATTTGTTTAAGTAGTCTTGAGAAAATGAGGCTTCTGCCTTTCTTTTGTCTTTACATGTATACATACTGAAACAAAAATTGTTAGTGGTCTTCTTTTATTAATCTACTTAGTTGATCTTCTAGGTTATTGTCTTTTCTTTTAATATGCCCTAAAACAATATTGTAAATGGAAGTGGCATCAAGGAAATTTAACCACCTCCTTTTACTACTATTCTTTTCTTTTATTTTCTGATAGAACATTACTATAGCTTCGTAGTCTGTTCTTATGAATATTTCAGGCTTATTTAGTACATAAAGTTTAAAACTATTTAAACCGTAAATTACTGCTAGTGTTTTTGCATCTATGCTACTTAGATTGCCTTTTTCTTTATATTTTTCACTTGCATAAGCACAATTTTTTTTTATCTTTTTTGTCACTATATTTATTGGATTTTGCCTTTAATATTGCTCCCCATCCTTGAAGGCTTCCATTTGTCTCGACTATTAAATAGTTTGTTTCTAATGGTAATGTTAAGTCTGGGATATCTTGTATCATGTGCTTAAGTTGTTGGACTAATTTTATGTCTTCCGCATTAAAAGTCTTTTGTCCTGTTCGTCCTGTTTTAGAATATAACGGTCCCGCTACTTTTCCTAAATCTTTAATAAAAGTTCTAGCATAATTTAACAGTCCTAAAAATTTCTGTAAATCTTTAGTCTTGTCTGATCTATCTGGCATTTCTAAGACCTTTTTTTCTATGAGTGGTTGTAGTTTTATTCTACCATCTCCAATGACTACTCCTAAAACGTTAATATTATTTTTATATAATTTTATTTCTTTCTACTTATTATTATTATACTATCTGCAAATAATTTAAAGACTTGTTGTAAATGTCCTAAATGTTCTCTCATATTATTACTAAAGATTAGAATATCATCTACATAAACCAATACAAAATTTTTATTGTCTCCAAAAATACTATTCATTTTTTCTTTGAAAAATTGGAGGGGTTGTCTTTAATCCGAATGGCATAACCAGCCGCTCAAAATGTCCTCCTTGACATGTAAAGGTTGTCCATTCTATACTCTCTTCATGCATCTTAATCTGCCAATATCCGAATTTACAATCAAATTTACTAAATATTTTTCTTCCCTGTATTCTGTTTATTAATTGCGTTTTGTTTGGTAATTTATACTCATCCATTACAGTGTCATCATTTAGTCTTTTATAATTTATTATCATTCTTGCTTCTTTTACTATTTCACTATGGTTTCTTACTATAAAAGCTGTTGATCTATGTCTTGATTTGGATCTTCTAATTATCCTTAATTCTAGTAGCTCTTTTATTTGTATTTCAAAGTCTTTAAGGTCTTCATTGGTAGCTTCTACAGATGTTGTTTTTATAGTATGTTCTGGATTAATTTTTTCTAATTTGCAGGTAATTTGATTGGAGTCCCAATGTTGCAAGGGTTTCTCTCCAATTATCTCTAGTTTGTCTAGGATTTGTATTATTTTATCTATGTCCTTTTGATCTTTGATTACTCCTATCTGTTGCATACCTTTCCTAAAATTGTATAATTTTGTTTCTAGTTCTATTAATGTATAGTCGTTTTCTAATTCTTCTACTATTAATAGATCTTGTAATTCTTCATACATTGTTACCTTATCATTACAAGTACAATTTTCTCCTTTATCACATTCTAGAGTTCTTTCCAGTTTTATTTGATCATTTGAGCTTTCGATTCTTTCTTCTGTCTTATCTTTAAGGAAACGATATTTAGTTAGCAGGGGTTGTGTTTGTACTAGTGAGTGAGTAATATTACTTGCAAAAATTACCCAATTTTTGGTAATAAAACATCCTACATTATTTTGCATCATGAAATCTAATCCTAACACAAAGTCTGCCTTTATGTTTAAGTCTCTAACTAGTATCTCCGTGAGTGTGTATGATGGATGATAAAACTTTTCACAAGTGTTGATAAAGCTAACTTTTGCCTTTGGTACATAATCTGTATAGGTATTATGAGTTCCGTCCATTTGCATGGATTGTTGAGGTCTTGGCAATTTTTTAATTACTTTTGATGGTAAAATTCTACTATTTAAAATGCTTTTTGTACACCTTGTATCAACTATAGCTAATGTCTGAAACTCATAGTCTTGAATTTTTATTCTTGCTAAAACTTTGATTGTACTAATTTTTTTTTCTTCATTACACACCATTCCTTTAAATGGCATAATCATTGATTTTTTTGCTTCACTTTATTATTTTCAACAGATGTATTTAATAATTCTAACTCTACTAAATCTTCTTCCCTGATTATCTCTTTACTGTATACTCTTATCTCTAATCTTTTTAGTCTTACTGCTAATTTTAATATTCTATCTTCTGTTGTTCTAGTTATTGGTTCCTTGTTGTAAAATTTATTTAAATTATTTGTTGATTTTGGAGTTTCTAAGATTTCTGAGGTTTTCTCTATACATTTTATGTGTCCTTCCTTGTAACACTTCCTACATTTTGTCTTTTTATTTTTACTTGGAAACCACTTACAAAAACAACACTAGTTACTGTCTAATCCTTTTCCTTCTTCAAATTCATGTTCACATTCTTCTATCAAATTTACTAAATCATAATAGTTTGAGTTTGTCTTTTCTAACCCTATTTCATTTATAAATTCCTCTTCTCCGGAATCTGAAGAATCAGATTTATTTATTTCTTCTTCAAAAACTTCCATACTTCTAATAGAGTATATACTTTCATCATCTGACATATATTCATCTACATTTATCAAATTTTCATTTACATCTTCTATTAATTGGGCATTTCTAGATCTATTATTGTTTCTTTTTGGACAAGTGTTTGCTAAGTGCTCTACACTTCCGCAGCTAAAACATTCTAATTTATTTTTGTAGGTTCTTCCGGTGTTATATTTTCTTACATGTTTATTCTTATCTAGGTATGAATTTCTTGCGTTTGATCTTCTTAAATAATATTTCTTCCTAGGGAGATAGTCTTTTTTATATGCCTTTCTATATTTTTTCTTTTTATAATCTTGGTCATAATGTTGTGTAGTATATATGTTTTTACAAAAATCGGTATCACTTCTTTTTAATTATTATTGTATCTGTATATTTGTACATTTTTCTTGTAATATATCCATTACATGTTGTATTCTTTGTCCTATTGACCATAGGTTGTTTGGATTTTGTATTACTCCTTCTCTCTTGGCCCATTTTTCTTTTATCTCTCTTCCTAGAGTCCTTGGTAATTTATTAAATAATCTAGCTCCTAAAGTCTGATCAAACGAGTTCCCACTAATTGTACAATAATAAAAGTAGTCATTTAGAAATTCTTTAATCCTTGACCAATTATTAATACTTAGTTGTTCTAAATTTATTAGGGTTTTTTGCTGCAATACTACTAATCCACTATTGGGATTTTCTCCTGTTAATAGAGTATGAACTTTGTTTACAAAATTGTATGGATTTGACCCTAGTTTTATTAATTCCTGAAAATCTTGTGGGAATGATGTCTTATATGCTTCGCAAAGTGCTTTAGTAATTTCTCCTAGAAATATTTCTAAATATCTATACATAATTTCTGTATCTGGTTCTTGATTCCCCTGTATATGTTGTATATAGTCTGCTACAACTACATTTTTTCATATGTCTATTACATTATTCCATGCCTGAGGGTCATGAGCTGGTAAGTTTAAAATTTTTCCTTTATTACCACCTTCTTGTAATCTAATGGGTTCTTCTATTGGCATTTTTTTCCCTCTAGGTTTTATGTCTTGTTCTGCTTGAGTGTCTGGGTTTGTTCTAAATACTCTATATCTTGGTAAATTTTCTGTTGTTACCGGTACTCTTTGCATACCGATTGTTCTCTAGAAAGAGCTTGCAGTACTTGCTGTATTTTCCATAAATTCTTTTATACTTTCGTCTATACTATAGATCAATTCTGATTCTTCACCTTTTCGTTCCTTTTTATGTGTATAACCATAATTATCTGTTCTTAAATTACATTTTATAAAATGTTCTTTTATTTCTACAAGTTTTAAGTTTCCTAATTTACAGCCTGTGCATTTAAAAACGTTATTACTATTTATTTCGTATAGGGATTCTGCTTTCATTATAGCCTTATTTACTTCAAAACCATCTTTTTCCATTATTTCTATATTCATGTATTCATTAAACTCACTTGTATCAACTTCTTCATCTGTCTCTCTTTCATTTGTATATGTATAATCTGTAAATCTTACTGAGGTGTCTCTTTTCTTATTAGTATACATTAAATGATCTGTGGGTTTTAATGTTTCTTTCTTACTGAAATTTTCTAAATTCCATTCTAATCCTGCATATTCTTCTGAATTTATCTTTAAAGGCTTCATTAATTTAATACCCTTATTTCCCATTATACTTACTACATCATATATCGTTAAATTGAATTTTATGCTACTATTTTTGGCAAGTCTTCCTATAAATCCTACACATATTAATAAATTATTTCTATTATTCATTTCTTCATATCCTTTAGTCTGAATGCCTATCTTTATATATTTTCCAAATTCTAAAGAATTTATCATATAATCTGGACTACAGTAAAAAAGTCCTTCATTTGTCGACATGTCTACTTCTGTTATTCCTATTATGGATCTTTTTGAGTCTGACCATCTATTATCATATATTGTAACTAATACCTTAGTTCCTAAATTTTTTTTAGTTATACCTTTTAAACCTACTACTATGAGTCTCATATGCATGAGGCTCATGTTTGACTTGGAAATTTGTCTTAAAGATTCTGGACTTATTAAATTTACACTAACACTATCATTTCCAATTACGCATAATTGCTCTTCCCTATAATGTTTATATAACTGTGCCATTGAAAACATGCCTTCATTGTATAACGTCTTAGCACTTAATAGTTTTAATTTGTTTTATTGGAAAAGCTGTATGTCTTTGTCCATGTCTACCATCTCTTCTAGCTGTTGTCTTGAAATCATTTTTGGTCTATTTATAATTCTGGATAACATGTTGGTTGTTAGTTTTTCTTGGGTGAAGCTTGGTCTTGGTTTGTCTTGTCTATTTGTGGATGTTGAAAAAAGGTCCATGCTTTTGGTTTGGTTTTTATAGTTTTTTTTTTCTTTTTGGAGAGTTATTTTTATCTTTTTTAGTTGTTCTATTAATTCTTCTATATTTTTTCTTGACTGTCTTTTTGTTTTTCCTTTCCTAAGTTTTTATTAAGTTCTAATAGTAATAAAATTATAATATTATTCTGTTTTATGATTAGAGAGTCTAGTTTTCCCTGAGGTTGATGATCTGATAATCCTTTGTGATTTGGTTGAATTTGTGTTGCCTTTTGTAATATTGTTAGATAAAATTTATCTTGAAGTATATCACTCATGAGAGCATTATATTTTTTATTTTGTTAATTTCTTTTCGTACCTCTTGTAGTACTAGCTTTATTTCTGGATTTTCTATGTTATCTTTGTCTTTATTAATTAAATCTTTGAATTTCTTATCTAATTCTGCTTGTTGATTTTTTAAGAAATCGAAAGTTAATTCTGTTTTACGTAACAATTTCTTTTGTTTGTGTTGCAAATTTTCTAATATCTCTAGGGTTTTCAATATTTTCGTATTTTTCTGTTGACCTTTCTCTCCTAGATTTATTATAAAGTTTGTAATAGTATTTAGTTGAGAATCTTCTCCATGCAAAATATGTTCTCCGTTACTAAAATTACATTTAATTAATGAATCATCTTTTATTCGTCTGTGTCTCTTTTCTGCTTTTAATTTCAAATCTAGATATTCTATTTTCTTCAAGGAATCTATTGTAATGTTCTTATCCTAGCCAAAAGGTCTCCCTATTGCATTCTTCTCTAATTGATTTTATTCTAAAATATCAATAATTTATACAATATCCAATCTGTTCTAATTTACATTTTATTAGAAATAAGTGGTTTATACAGCGTAAAAGCTCTTCGTGGTTTGAACATATAATAGCTTCTGGCAAATCTATTGATTCTACTACTCTTATTTCTTCTATTAAATCTTGTTTCCTTTTTAGAATTCGGTTAAAATGTTTTAAGTTTTTATATAAGTAATTGTATGGTCTTTGAACTTGTCTAGCAAACGGATACGTTTTCATATATTTTTACTTATTTTTATCCTAAAGGAATATTTACTAGGTTACACCGTTTGTTTAGATAACCTATCCTTCTATGGTAATATATTATGTCGCTTCTAATTCCATGTAAATCCCATCTTGTTTCACTTAAATATTCTTTGAATGATTCTGATTGTGGGGGGTCTATAGTAGTTAATAATTCCAAATAATTACTCAAAACTATTTCTAGTTCTACTTTATCTGCCCTCTGTTTTATTTCTTCGTTTAAAAGCCAATATCTGAATCGTATATCGTTAGCAAATGGATGTTTTCTCATTTATTATTATTTCTAGACTTAAGATGCTTTATCAATTCGTACTCTAAACCAGATATTATGGTGATTAGATTATCTAGTCTTATCAGATCTTCTTTTGTATTATTTAGTCTTTTATATTCTAAGTATAAACTAGGGAGAAAAATACAAAGATCTATATAACGACTACTTACATGTCTTAAGGAAGAAGTGAGGTTTCCTTTTGGGAGTCCCCTGAAAGCTAGCGGCTACCGAAAAATGAAGAAATAAAAGACTAACATACACTACACACTCTTATTTTTTGTTTCGATGAATAAACTAAGAACGTTATGAACAAGAAAACTTTAGAAGACTATTTTCTCATTCTTAATTTTTCTCTTACTTCTCTCTAGCTATATGTTTTTAAGGCTTCCATAAGGTGCTATTTATAGGTATTCGCGGACTTCAAATCTTTACTTCAATATGCTTGATAAAACTTTGGCAAGACTTTAGCAAATTGGATGGGTCCTGCAACGACCTAAAAATTTGATGAAATATGTGAAATTTGTGATTTTATGTGATTTAACTATTTTATCCCTCCCCGTAGTTGCATTATGACATTTTCAAAGTGTAGGAGTGATTGACATGATTTTCGATGCAGTTTGATCTCATTTATGCAATATTGTGGTTTTTGATGGCTTCGAGAGCCTTATTTTGGACTTATGTAGATATATTTTGATCCGTACGACGGATGGCCAAACGGACTACGCCAGCAGCTTCGGAATATCAATTTTAGGCTATGTAGATCTTTGGTTCGGGTCTCGGTGCACCCGAGCTCATTTCAACCTATTGGTCGGAAAGTTGAAAAATTGAAAATATGGGTGTGGGATCCACATTTGATCGAAACAATCTCTGATAGAAAATCCGACTTTGCCAACAGATTCAAAATATCAATTTTAGGGTATTAGCATATTTGGTATGATTTTATGGCTTTTAAATCTCATTTCGGCCCTCAATTTAAAAAATTATAACTTCAGATTTCGGGAGTCAACTTTATGAAAATGATGTTTTTTAGAAAATCTGATATTGTCAACGCGTCTGGAACATTGAATTTAGTATGGTTGCATAGTTCATTTGCATGTATCGGACTCCGAACGAATCCCGGACACCCTGTTGAAGTCCTAATTGAGTTTTAGAAAAAAAAAACTTTTTTTTTACAGCAGTGCAGAAAAATCTACACTATAAATACCTCTTTTTGGACCTATTTTGCTCATTTTTCATCTTGCCTCTTGGGAGTTAAACCCTAAAATAGTGTGGGAGCTTAAAATTAAAGTTTGTGAGAGCTTGGAAACTAGATTAACATTTTCTTTTTTTTTTAATTATAGATTTAAGGTAAGAATTTACCTTTTTTTTTAGTAATTTCTCAATAAATTCTCCAAAACCTCCAAAATCTTAGGGCATGATTTTAAAACAAAATTTCACCCCTTTCACTTTAATAATATTCTTATCTTATAATTACTAGTTTTCCATCAATTTAACCTTCAAAACAACTCTGATTCTTGATTTTAACCCGGATTTCAAAGATTTTACCCGGTAAAGCTCAAAAATGGTTTTTCTTCGATTTGAACTCCGTGTTTTACTCGATTTAACTTGGGTTTTCAGATGTAGGTTCCTAAAAATATGGGAAACATATTTTTGAAGTAAAGTTTCAATTTTTCCCTTCTTTTTCGAAAACCCATTTTGGGAGTCCGTTTTGATCCCGAATTAAAAGTAGTCAATATGGGTGTCATTGGTTTTGTATTGACGCGTAGATTTGATATTTGATATTTTTAGAAGAATTTAGAATTGTTCTTGAAAATTAAAGTCGCGGGTTCAAGTGTAGCGGACCGATTTCGGCTTTCGAGGTAGGTTATGACTTAACTCTTCAGACTGGGCTGGGTAGTAAATGATGGTACAAAATGAATGTTAAGGGTGGGAACTAATCATGAAAAATGGCGATCTATGCGTAGTGCACGTGTGGGGGCCAATGTGTGATGTAATTGTCAAAATTGAGATATTATGTAATATGTTTGACCGTGTGGGGTCCTATGTGATATTGATAGCCTTGAATACATGTGAATAATTGTATTGTGTTTTTAAATATGGTACCATTGGTGTATTGTGATTATATTTATACTTTATTGGCAAATGAGACAAGTAAAAGTTCATGGATAATATGAAAATAATGACTGGATATCGGCTCATATGGTTGTGGAAAAGTATCATTGTGGTTGGTTGAGAAAATACTCATTGTGATTGGTTGTGAGCATTACATTCTCATATCATACTACCACCGTGGTAACATCTGAGAAACACTTGCAACACCTTTTTAAAACCCTCCCCGAGGGATGGGCCGAGGAGGAGATATTGTAACATGTTATAAAACCCTTTCCGAGGGATGTGCTAGAAAGGAGATACGAGATATGTGGATTGTATACAGGTTGACGAATCCCACATAGGTCCTACGTTGGGAAGCTTTAGCTCCTTAGATATATACGGAGATTGTACGATGATCCCGGAGGTTGTGCGATGACCTCATGCATGATCATCATCATCGCATACATTATACTTACTTTATTGTGTCTATGATGTGTTGTATTGACTTACTGACTTGTCATTTATGTATTTGTTTTACCTTTCTTTACTTTTATTTGATGATCTTGTATCTACATGTTCTCTCTTGTTCTATTTATAAGTGACATAATGTATACTTGTGTTCAATATCTTGGTGTGTTGTTGGAATATATGTGAGATATATTAGAATTGTTAGTGCAAGCGATGTAGGCTACCGTTGTGGGATATTTTTGGATTTTAGGTGACGTGTCCTTAGTGTATATTTTGTATGCTTCATTTACTACTTTGCTTGGTCGGCCTATGATACCTACTGAGTACAAGTAGACCGTATTCATGCCTACTGCGCCCTTTAGGTGCAGGTCCTAGCCTGAGTGCGCCTCAGCTTCCTTGACTCGGGCGACTGTTGAAGCTTCCAAGGTAGCGGTTGGACATTCATGCGTCCGAAGTTCACCTCTATCTTTCTATAGTAGTATGTCTTTATTAGTATTCAGAGACAGATATTATTAATTTGTGGTTATTTCTCCGATGCGTTTGACTTTTGGATTGTATTAGTAGTTCTTACACTATTGACACCTGTTTTTAGGCATGATTGGTATTTTGAATAAGTTCTTTCCACATTGTTATAATTACTTATATGGTTTGGCTTCATTCTCCCTACACTTTTTGGCAAAGTGTCAGCTGTCAACGAATTTAATGAGTCCTTACCAGCTACCGTTTGAGCTAGACTAGCTGTATCATTACCCGATACAGTAGGTCTTTCTACATTCATTGGGGAATGTACACCCATTAACGGATTTGAGAAGTCTTTACCAGATACCATTTAAGCTGGACTAGCTATATCTTTACCCGATATAGTAGGTCTCTCCATTTTTGAATAAGATGGAGAATTTTTTGGGATTATTTGAGTCTCATAAATTTGTTGAGTTTGTTGTGATAGTTCAAAATAAAGAATCTTTATACGATCTTGTAAAATACCTATATGTTCTAACATTTGTCCTTTTTTATTTACAAGGTTTTCATTATCTTGCTTAAAATCTCATTGGCGTGATTTAGTCTTTTGAAATCTTCAGTCATGGAGGAACAATGATCACAAAATGTAATTTTGTCTGTGTCTTTTTTAATATTATATTGGGGAACTTCTTTCATATTTGGTCTTAGGGCTGGAGTAATATAATAATTTGGCCCTAAACTTATACGGGCATAATCTAATGCCTCTGTTAAATCATCAAAGCCTTTATAAAGAGGGGTTGTATAATCTTTTACAGAATCCATTATCTCTAACCATGTCTGAAATACTCCATGTGTCTTTCCCCTAAGAACAACATAAAATTTAAATCTGTTAGTGCTTTTTTTCTCAGTAAAAATAATAACTTAGAGAATTTAGAACTGAAATAAAGTATCTAGTGTCTCTAGGTATCTTGTTGTAGGAGATCCATAAATTTTCGATCAGGAAGATGTGTCATTTATCCACACTTACATCTAGCCTCAATTTGAAAGTCAGATTGGATGGTTCATAACTAACAATAATGTGAGGTCCGAAGATCAGTCTTTCTAATTTCGGATGTTCCAACATTATTAGTGGCTTGTATCGAGTGTTGCTTAGTAATTTGTTTAAGTAGTCTTGAGAGAATGAGGCTTCTGCCTTTCCTTTGTCTTTACATGTATACATACTGAAACAAAAATTGTTAGTGGTCTTCTTTTATTATCTACTTAGTTGATTTGCTAGGTTATTGTCTTTTCCTTTAATATGCTCTAAAAGAATATTGTAAATGAAAGTGGCATCTAGGAAATTTAACCACCTCCTTTTACTACTATTCTTTTCTTTTATTTTCTGATAGAATTTTACTACAGCTTTGCAGTCTGTTCTTACTAATATTTCAGGCTTATTTAGTATATAAAGCTTAAAACTATTTAAACAGTAAATTACTTCTAGTTTTTCTGCATCTATGCTACTTAGATTGCCTTTATCTTTATATTTTCCACTTGCATAATCACAAATTTTTCATCCTTTTGTCACTATATTTATTGGGTTTTGCCTATAATATCGCTCCCCATCCTTGAAGACTTCCATCTGTCTCGACTATTAAATAGTCTGTTTCTAATGGTAATGTTAAGTCTGGGATATCTTGTATCATGTGATTAAGTTGTTGGACTAATTTTATGTCTTCCGCATTAAAAGTCTTTTGTCTTGTTGATCCTGTTTTAGAATATAACGGTCCCGCTACTTTTCCTAAATCTTTAATAAAAGCTCTAGCATAATTTAATAGTCCTAAAAATTTCTATAAATCTTTAGTCTTGTCTAATCTATCCGGCATTTCTAAGACGTTTTTTGCTATGAGTGGTTGTAGTTTTATTCCACCATCTCCAATGACTACTCCTAAAAAGTTAATATTATTTTTACATAATTCAATTTTGTTTCTACTTATTATTATTTAATTATCTACAAATAATTAAAGACTTGTTGTAAATGTCCTAAATGTTCTCTCATATTATTACTAAAGGCTAGAATATCATCTACATAAACCAATACAAAAATTTTATAGTCTCTAAAAATACTATTCATTTTTCTTTGAAAAATTGAAGGGGTTGTCTTTAATCCGAACGGCATAACCAGCCACTCAAAATGTCCTTCTGAACATGTAAAGGTTGTCCATTCTATACTCTCTTCATGCATCTTAATCTGCTAATATCCGAATTTACAATCAAATTTACTAAATATTTTTCTTCCTTGTATTCTGTTTATTAATTCCGTTTTGTCTGGTAATTTCTACCCATCCATTACAGTATTATCATTTAGCTTTTTGTAATTTATTACTATTCTAGCTTCTCCTCTTACTATTTCACTATAGTTTCTTACTATGAAAGCTGTTGATCTATGTTTTGATTTGGATCTTCTAATTATCCCTACTTCTAGTAGCTCTTTTATTTGTATTTCAAAGTCTTTAAGGTCGTAGCTTTTATAGATATTGATTTTATAGTATATTCTGGATTAATTATTTCTAATTTGTAGGTAATTTGATTGGATTCCCAATGTTGCAAAGGGTTTCTCTCCAATTATCTCTAGTTAGTCTAGGATTTATATTATTTTATCTAGGTCTTTTTGATCTTTGATTACTCCTATCTGTTGCACACCTTTCCTAAAATTGTATAATTATGTTTTAGTTCTATTAATGTATAGTCTTTTGCAATTCCTACTACTATTAATAGATCTTGTAATTCTTCATACTTTGTTACCTTATC
Source organism: Capsicum annuum (assembly GCF_002878395.1). Classification (NCBI taxonomy): domain Eukaryota; kingdom Viridiplantae; phylum Streptophyta; class Magnoliopsida; order Solanales; family Solanaceae; genus Capsicum; species Capsicum annuum. The sequence goes on along the minus strand of NC_061111.1, from coordinate 242,386,949 downwards.
TGAATTTAGGGTTTTCATCTTTGATTACTCCTATCTCTAGGGTTTTCAATATTTTAGTATTTTCCTGTTGAACTTTCTCTCCTAGATTTATTATAAAGTCTGTAATAGTAATTTTTTGAGAATCTTCTTCATGCAAAATATGTTCTCCGTTACTCAAATTATATTTAATTAATGAATCATCTTTAATTCGTTTGTCTCTTTTTTGCTTTTAATTACAAATCTAGATATTCTATTTTCTTTAAGGAATATATTGTACTATGTTATGTCGCTTCTAATTCCATGTAAATCCCTTCTTATTTCACTTAAATATTCTTTGAATGATTCTGATTGTGAGAGTTCTATAGTAGTTAATAATTCCAAATAATTAGTTAAAACTATTTTTAGTTCTACTTTGTCTGCCCTCTGTTTTATTTCTTCGTTTATAAGCCAATATCTGAATCGTATATCATTAGCAAATGGATGTCTTTTCATTTATTATTATTTATAGACTTAAGATGATTTATCAATTCGTACTCTAAAGCATTGATGGATTCAGATAAGGTAACAATGTATGAAGAATTACAAGATCTATTAATAGTAGAAGAAATAAAAAAGACTTTACATTAATAGAACTAGAAACAGAATTATACAATTTTAGAAAAGGTATGCAACAAATAGGAATAATCAAAGATAAAAAGGACCTAGGTAAAATAATACAAATCCTAGACAAACTAGAGATAATTGGAGAGAAACCCTTGCAACATTGGGACTCCAATCAAATTACATGCAAATTAGAAATAATTAATCCAGAATATACTATAAAAATAGCATCTATAGAAGCTACCAATGAAGACCTTAAAGACTTTGAAAAACAAATAAAAGAGCTACTACAATTAGGGATAATTAGAAGATCCAAATCAAGACATAGATCAACAACTTTCATAGTAAGAAACCTTAGTGAAATAGTAAGAGGAAAAGCAAGAATGGTAATAAATTACAAAAGACTAAATGATAATACTATAATGGAAGGGTATAAATTACCAGACAAAATGGAATTAATAAACAAAATACAAGGAAGAAAAATATTTAGTAAATTTGATTGTGAATTCGGATATTGGCATATTAAGATGCATGAAGAGAGTATAGAATGGATAGCCCATACATGTCAAGGAGGACATTTTGAGTGGCTGGTTATGCCGTTTGGATTAAAGACAGCCCCTCCAATTTTTCAAAGAAAAATGAGTAGTATTTTTGAAGACTATAAAAATTTGGATTGGTTTATGTAAATGATATTCTAGTCTTTAGTAATAATATAAGAGAACATTTAGGACATTTACAACAAGTCTTTAAATTATTTGTAGATAATTGAATAATAATAAGTAGAAATAAAATGGAATTATGTAAAAATAATATTAACTTTTTAGGAGTAGTCATTGGAGATGGTAGAATAAAACTACAACCACTCATAGCAAAAAAGATCTTAGAAATGCTAGATAGATTAGACAAGACTAAAGATTTGCAGAAATTTTTAGGACTATTAAATTATGCTAGAACTTTTATTAAAGATTTAGGAAAAATAGCGGGACCGTTATATTCTAAAACAGGATCAACAGAACAAAAGACTTAATGCAGAAGACATAAAATTAGTCCAACAACTTAAGCACATGATACAAGATATCCCAGACTTAACATTATCATTAGAAACAGACTATTTAATAGTTGAGACAGATGGAAGCCTTCAAAGATGAGGAGCAATATTAAAGGCAAAATCCAATAAATATAGTGACAATAAGGATGAAAAAATTTGTGCTTATGCAAGTGGAAATATAAAGAAAAAGGCAATCTAAGTAGCATAGATACAAAAACACTAGCAGTAATTTACGATTTAAATAGTTTTAAGCTTTATATATTAAATAAACCCAAAATATTAGTAAGAACAGATTACAAGGGTATAGTAAAATTCTATCAGAAAATAAAAGAAAAGAATAGTAGTAAAAGGAACTGGTTAAATTTCTTAGATGCCACTTCTATTTACAATATTGTTTTAGAACATATTAAAGGAAAATACAACAACCTAGTAGATCAACTAAGTAGACTAATAAAAGAAGACCACTAACAATTTTTGTTTCAGTATGTATACAGGTAAAGACAAAGGAAAGACAGAAGCCCCATCTTCTCAAGACTACTTAAATAAATTACTAAGCAACACTCGATACAAGCCACTAACAATGTTGGAACATCCGAAATTAGAAAAACTGAACTTCGGACCTCACAATCTTGTCAGTTATGAGCCATCCAATCTGACTTTCAAACTAGGATCAGATGTAAGGGTGGACAAACGACACATCTGCCTGATAAAAAATTTATGGATCTCCTATAACAAGACACCTAGAGGCACTAGATACGTTATTTCAGTTCTAAATGTTCTAAGTTATTATTTTACTGAGAAAAACAACACTAACAGATTTAAATTTTATGCTGTTCTTAGGGGAAAGACACAGGGAGTATTTCAGACATGGATAGAGATAATGGATTCTGTAAAAGATTATACAACCCCTCTTTATAAAGGTTTTGATGATTTAACAGAGACATTAGATTATGCCCGTATAAATTTATGATCAAATTATTATATTACTCCAGCCCTAAGACCAAATATAAAAGAAGTTTCCCAATATAATATTAAAAAAGACACAGACAAAATTATATTTTGTGATCATTGTTCTTCCATGACTGAAGCTTTCAAAAGACTTAATCACGCCAATGAGATTTTAAGACAAGATAATGAAAACCTTGTAAATGAAAAAGGGCAAATGTTAGAACATATAGGTATTTTACAAGATCGTATAAAGATTCTTTATTTTAAATTGTCACAATAGACTCAGCAAACTTATGAGACTCAAATAATGCCAAAAAATTCTCCATCTTATTCAAAAATAGAGAGACCTATTGTATTGGGTAAAGATATAGCCAGTCCAGCTTGTACTATAATCCAGCATCGGCAAATCATAATTTCAGGCTACGAGTTATTTGAACTCTTGCCTTCTTAGGGTAACCATCTAACTCTCTTTAAACCTAATTTTAGCCTCTTTAATCATGTTTCATGCTTGTAAGCATTCTTTTCTTTCATATTAAGGGCATCCCAAAATAGGTATCGTCATACCTAGACTTGCAAGCCATAATATATCATACCAAATTCATAGCCCTTCTCATTCAAAACATATTAATGACCACCATATTATTTAATCAATATACGAGAGTTCTTATTTCAAAACATGTAAAACTAATGTAAATACTCCCTTTTCAGTATCTTAGCATATGATGGTCATCTCTATCATCAAACACATGCAATTTCTTATTAGGACACAAAGCATTTATAAATTGATAAAACACTCTCTTATCAAATCATAACCAACGAAAAGTCCACAAATAATAGTAAAATATTTGACTCATTCTTAGGAAATGCAATTGGACAACCCATAACATGTTAAATCAAAACACACTCCATGTTGAGAGGGAAATTTCATGAACCTTGCTCTCATATTAGTTCTCTAAAACATATAACACATAAACACATAATTATAATTCAAATCTATGGAAAACTTCATGATAATCTCATCAAAATGGGTTCATAATACATGTTCTTCAAACGGTTTTCAAAACCCTTCTTATATACATAATTTCATGCCTTTAAAACTTATTAAAAACTATAAACTATGCCATGAGGTTTAGGACACAGTCCCATATACCTTTTTATTTTGGTGAACAAGAATTCAAAATATCTTGAAATCTAGTCTTGGAAGTGTAAGCCTTGGAAGAAACCTTAATCTTTCTTTCTCTCAAGGGGGGAGAGTATTATGAGCATTTAAAACTGATTAGTCACGGCTAATAACGCTTATTGGATGATTTTAAGTCATGGGGAAGGAGTTTGTGTGGGGAAAAAGACCGAAATACCCCTAAAGAAACTGAGTAAAAATTGCAAAATTTTTAGTTAATGATTTTAGGTGATATCTTATCACTTATTTGATGACTTAATCAACCTAGTCATCACCTCCTAGTTGGACTTGGTCACATTTTGGTAAAGGGTGACGACTTAGTTGATAGCCCATCAACTGGGTGATTGCTTATCAACCTAGTCGTCACCTTTTCTAAGTGATTTAGGGTACTTTCTGGTTAAGGCTAATGACAAGGTTGATATCTCATCACTTAGTTGACGGCTTATCACCTCAAGTCGTCTCCTTGTTGACAGACAGATACTCCGAAGTAAAATGAGCTTAATTTCTTACTTTTATATCGGATTAAGGTGAAATCAGATGCGTTGAAAAGAAGATTCAAAGATCTTTCATTTGATATATAGTAAGCCACGTAACTCAATATATTTTGATAGTAATGGTCGTTGGATATTGACCTAAGTTGAAGCTTCCACTTAAACTCAATTGGTAAAGAAGTTCTCAATTCATCTTTGTGATATGAGATTTTATTACTTTAATTCATAACCAAAGATTTCCTCATGATATGGAATTACTCAACATACCTATATTTAAATAGGAATCATTGGGTTTGTCTCTATTCCCGTAGGAACGATGATTAAATTTCTAGCTCGTAAAACGAGAGGTGTTGCACATCCCATAGGCAATAGTTAATGCTACCACATCGTGTCTTGATTATGAGATGTTCTATAAGTTTTTCCTCTAAGGCAAGACTTGGCTCACAAGGTACGCCCCATGGGCAAGAGTTGTCACTACCATAATGTGTCTTGATTTATGAGATGTTTTATAAATCAGGAACTTTCAAATAACAAGTTATGCTCCATGAGTAAAAGTTAACACTACCATGTCTTGATTTTATGAGATGTTAACACTACCATGTCTTGATTTTATGAGATGTTCTATAACTCTTACCTTAGATGCACGAATAGTCGAAGGACTTTCAAACAACAAGTTACGCCTCATGGGAAAGAGTTGACACTACCTCATCGTGTCTAGATGTATGAGAGGTTCTATAACTTTTCTCTTAGAGGTAAGACTTAACCCGAAAAACTTCAAAACAACAAATCATGCCCTTAAATTTACTTTGATGTCAAATAAGGAAGATTCATTGGATTATCCAACTTACTATTTATTAGTAAAATATAATATAAGTTGAGAAAAAGAAAAAAAAACAAAAAAATAAAATAGAGAAAAAAAATGAGAAAAAAAGAAAAAAAAAGAAAAATATGGAGGTTAAGAAAAAAGAGAAGTATAAAAAAAGAAAACAACAAGATTGAGAAAAATAAATGAGAAGAAAAAAATAAAAATAAAGTTTGAGAAAAATGAAAAAATAGAAAAAATGAGAAATGATTAAAAAAATTGAGACAAATGAATTAGAAAAAGAAAAAAAAGAGAAATGAAGAAATAAAAATGACAAATGATTTTTTTAAAAAATGAAGAAACAAATAATGTTTGATGAAAAAAAGAAAAAAGAGAAAAAAAAAGTAAAAGAAAAATAAAAGTTGAGACAAATGAATCAAAACAAGAAAAAAGAGTTTCAAGAAATAAAAATAAAAGTTGAGAGACAGATGAGCATGAAAAGTTGAAAAAAACATTGAGATGTAGAGAGGCAAAAATTTACTTGTACTATACATAAACAGAAAGGAAGGTTAATTTTTAAAGACTTTGTTATGGGGGATAAAAAGCCAAAGTCACCCACTATGGGAGTCATATCATGTAATTTTCTGTTTTCTTTAGAGCTATCAATATGAGTCGGTCCAGTTCATTTGAGCTAGTCTATATAGGCTTTGAAATTTGACAGATCAAATTGGATTGGCCCATTAAGATGACGAGTCAGAAAATAGGAAGTTCAATCTATCATTTGTGGGCTGCGGGGCCTCCACGGGTCATACCATTATTTAAAAAATATTATATTTATAATATTAATTTAAATTTAAAAATGTTACTAAAATAAATACTTACTAGACAATGTTATACGATGTTATTACTTGAAAGTCTCAAATTCACACATACAAAAAATAATCTACGAAACTAAATAACTTTTGATATGATACCGTTCAAATCAAATAGAGATACTATTTAGTAAACTAAACAATTGATGAGTAACAATGTAGCTAGCTAAATAGCATTAATCTATTTTTGTTTCAATAAATCACAATGAAACATAAAAAGAGATTTCAATATTTAATCCATTAACAGTGAAAATGAACTCCAAGAAAAAAAAACTTTTGTGGCACTTATGTCGTATCCAACACCAGGCACCATCTTCATGAAGATATGCATATCTGATTTCTTTATTAATATTTTGTATTTTAATTATTTATATATTTTATAAACATAATTAATATTTAAAAATTTAAGATGGTTTAAGTAGACTTTGAGTTTGTACTCCTATTGTTATTCTTAGCAACCTTAATATATTTTAGGTTAAATAACATAAATTTCACTAGTTTGCTCCTTAATTATCATCTCTCCTGATTTCTTATTTAATTTCTATCTCCCGGATTTTAATTATTCATATACATAACTGAATGCCGATATACAGTACTACTTATGTATCTGAACTAACTGATTTAACTATAATTAAGGAAATAAAAAATCTGTCTTAAATACATAGCACACTTAGCACTATATTTATGAAATTGTGATTAATGTATCCCTTAAATTCAGTAACAACTTTTCAATTTCAAAATATTGAAACATCAAATTAATTTCAATAATTAAAATTAGAGATTGGGAAATCTTAGGTTGATTTCGGCAATTGCATCCGAATTGCACCTGTAATAATATACATTGAAAACCAATATTAGTTAATATGCAACAAAACTTAAACAAAATTTTTCAAAACTTGAAAAGATAAAACAATGCTTATTATTCATGTTTAATATTCTTTCATATACATAACAATGCTATGTATATAGGCTGAAATAAACACAACTCATCTTGTCTAACAGAGCTATATACATAACTGTGTTACGTATAGCAAAGTTAGTACATAACATATACATAACTTTGTAATGTATATGTTCTTAAAATACAACAGCCCAACGGCATTTGTTTTAGCACATATACATAACAGAATTATATATTTGGTTGATATACATAGCTATGCTATGTATAACACTGTTAATGCATAACATATACATAACTCTGTATTGTATATGTGTTGAATAAACAGCCCATCAGTGTTTGTTTCACCACATATACATAACAAATGTAAAGTATATCGGCTCATAAACATAATAATGTCATGTATATGGGATGAAGTATCAACAAATCTCAAACGATTGCCCCCAAATATATACATAGCCATGATATGTATCGGGGACAAAGTAACAACACTGATGCTTTGCAGCTATGTATATGAATACAAAACCTAAGCAAAATAAACAGATTCATACACCAAACACTCTACCTTGGGAAGATGGGGTCGTGATGTTTCTTTTGTTTTCTTCTTTGAAGATTCACCAACGACCTTTTTTGAGCTTCTACCAGCAATTTTCCTCATCTTCTTCATCTTAGCAGGGTCGTTGCGATCTTTGCTCCCAGATGGATTTTTTCAAAATCTTATCTTTATTAAATTTGATGATTAATGCAACGAAGAAGGGCGGGACAGATATGTAATTGATGAAAGTATAGGGTGTAAAAAATAAAGAAAATGGATATTAAATGAGTTTTTGAGTGAATCTGAAAATTGAAGAAGCATAAATTTTGGGGAGAAGAGGCAAAAGTCATTGTCGCTGGAGTTTTGCTCCAAGATGAAAATTTTCAGTTTTGTTAAATTAATGAAATTATGAGGATGAGTTCGAAAAGATTGAATTTTGAGGATTCGAAATGAGGAGCTTCTTTGAATGGAGAAGATTGTTAATGGAATTTATCAGTAAGTAGAAAGATGATGATAAGCAACTTGACCCAAACATGATTATAAATTAAAACTTGATAACCTATTGAATGTGGCTCCTTGATTATAGACACTTTTTAAGGCAAAAATGCATATAAATGGAAAGGTAGAGTTATGTATATGAATTATAAAAAGAAAAATTATAAAAATGGGATATTTGTAATTGGTTTTGGGATTTCAAATATTGTGTAATAATAAAAGGTTGGGTTGAAGTTTTAAGTAACTTAACCTATATTTTTTTTTTATCATTTTTTGTTTGGCCCACAGGCTGGCCCAAGCCCATATTGTTGTCACGTCCTGAGCTGGGGCCCTCGCTGCGATGGGCATCCTGAACCATCAAGGCCCGAGAGATACCGATAATGGCCCATCCACTAATGATATTATCCGCTCTGGGTCTAGACTCGCACGACTTTAAAACACGTTACTAGGGAGTAAAACTTGCTTACTTTTATACCCAACATCGCTCCTATGTTTTGTCAATGTGGGACATCTTATCCTAAGTTGGGATGTTACATACACCCTTTTATGGACTCAACATTATCGTTGAGATTTTCCCCACCAAATGGGATTTGCCTAGATTCAGGACTGAGGTTTGCCTCACCTTACCAGAATTTGCCTAAACTCAGTTTGAACTCTGACCCACGTCGATAAGGCTGACACAGGAGCAGCTCTGGTACCATTCTTGTAACATCCCGATCTGGGGCTCTGGCCGTGATGGATATCCCGAACCATCAAGACCCAAAAAACTCCTGTAATAGCCCAACCCGCTAGTGATATTGTTCACTCCGGGTCTAGACCCGCACAACTTTAAAATGCGTCACTAGGGAGTAAGGTTTGCTTACTTATATACCCAACACCCTTCCTGTGTTTTGTCGGTGTGGGACTCCTTATCGTAAGTTGGGGTGTTACAGGACATAACTTGTTGTTTGAAAGTCCTTGGACTATGTCTTGTCTCTAAGACAAGAGTTATAGAACATCTCATAAATCAAGACATAATTTGGTAGTGCCAACATTTACCCATGGGGCATAACTTGTTATTTGAAAGTCCTTGATTTATAAAACATCTCATAAATCAAGACACAATATGTAGTTCAACTCTTGCCCATGGGGCTTACCTTGTGAGCTAAGTCTTAGCTCTAAGGCAAGAGTTATAAAACATCTAATAGATTAAAACAAAATGTGGTAATGTAAACTCTTGCCTATGGCGTGTAACTTATTGTTTGAAAGCACTTGCTCCAAGTCTTGTCTCTAAGGGAGGAGTTAGAGAGCATCTCATAAATCAATACACAATATAGAAACGTCAATTCTTGCTCATGGGACATAACTTTTTGTTTAATGGTCCTTAGGTTAAATCTTGCCTCTAAGACAAAAGTTATATCACATTTCATAAGTAAAAAACACAATGTGGTACTTTTGAATCTTGTTTAATGTAAATAACTTGTTGTTTGAAAATTCTTGGTATAAGTCGTGCCTCTAAGGAAAGATTTGTAGAATATCTCATAAACCAAGACATAACGTGGTGTGTCAACTCTTCCCTGTGGGACTGTAACGCCTCGAATATGGTACCCAAAATGCTACACGGTGCTTATAACCCCGAAGGACCACAAGCTAACCCATGACTGATATCTGTACCTGTATACTGCATGATATACTATATAAATGCAAAAACATGAACTGAAAGGCCATAAGGTTTAAAACTGTAACATAACATCTAGGATGGGGTATAAATACCCAAAACAAAACTGTTTAAACATGATAGTCTACAAAGCCTCTAACTGACTGAACTGTCTGAATAAGAAGTTGATGGGATATGTCCCTAACTAACTCCAACTAATAAATTACTTAATGAGACAATAAATAAATAACATATCCTCGAAGGATGAGGACTCACTGCTAACTAAGTGACTGCTGATATCTGGATACTGATGCTCTGGAGCTTGTGCTTCAAAACTTATGGTATAAGACACCATAGGGCAAATACATCAGTACTTTGAATATACTGGTATGCATATGAGGTAGGCTGAATGCATGTGGTTTATATGCATGAACAATACTGACTAACTAACTAATATGAACGTGAGAATACATGCATGAATACATAGTAATTATATCTGAGATTGTGATAACATGAATTTACTGATAGCTAACATGACTGACAACTGAGTTCTGATGATTGATATAACTGATAACATGAGTGGTTGTATCTGAAAATCCTGAATTTGATAGAATTAGCTGAGTTTCGTACTGTTCTGAGTTGACTATATCTGACAGTCCTGAATTCTGTAGAACTATCTGAGTTCTATTACTGAGACTGAATGACTGTATCTGACAGTCCTGATTCTGTAAATAAAACTGTGGGAAGTAGTTATCTAACCAACATGCCCCTAATACGCCATTATGGCTGAGTTGGGGTCTAATCTGTATCCCTAATTGGAAGGGTGTCAATACCGTGCCACCGGTAAGGACAAGCTGTGAGTGGCCCTCATCTGAAAGTGTCCCCAAAAGAGAACGGTGGGGCCCTCATCTGACAGTGCTTATCCACCTCCTCAATCCTCATCTGACAGTGTTGATGTCTCAACCTATGCTGGCTACATAGTTCAAAAACTCAAGGATAACTTCTAAGAATCACACCTTCGTATGATAGTGTGTGTTCCCATCCTTGGGTTCACTCGATGCTAATTTCTACTCTTATCTGAATAGACACTGAACATGGATTACTGAATTGAACTGGACTGAATTACTGAGTTCCGTTGACTGATGAAAAGTACTGAGATTACTGTATTACTGAGCTTTCATGAGTCACATAACTGACTGAGTTCTATGGATCATGGCTTGACTGAGGATATCATGAAAACATGACACGGACTCTAGGCACACAACTATATTTTTTGAGTACAAGTACCTCTAGGACTCGATGGAAGGAAACTGACAAGGCATGGCATTCTTGAATACATGACTAACACCAACAGTCCATAATACAATAGTTGAAGTTATTTCATGGGCATTTGATTATCATAGCTTGGTACGTGAATAAGATAGCATGTATATGTGGTATGGTTTCATAAGGCTAACTCATAAGCAATCCTCAAACAATTCCAATACATAAGAATAACATAGACGTCATTTAGGGCAAAATTGTATTCCTTAGGAACCGTACATGCACCTTCTGATGCATACGGTTCAAAAAAATTGTGAATCAATGTATAGATTCCAGTCCTCTGTCTTTTGGATCACAATTTAGCTATAGTGCATAATTTCTATCCTCCTAAGCATTTTATCAAACACCTTGCATGCACCCTTAGGGCATAGGCCTAATTATCAAATTGACACATTATAAATAACTCAATTTATGGATCTCACTCACTTGCTAATGTAGTTTCACGAAAAACACATAAATAGTCCAACTTGGGAATCATATAACAAAATAAACATGGTTACAACCAACCCACAACATAAATATCATGATTCATAATCTAAAAATAGGGTTCTTGAGCTTTATGGATGAAAAGGAATCCATAAATCAACACAACGCATATCTTAGTTCTTGGTTTAGCGAAGATTGACGGAGAGACTTTCTTGAAATTGAATTCCCAATTGAAACCCTAGCTCGTTTTTGAGAGAAAATTGAGAGAAACTAGTATATTTTGTATATTTCAAAATTGTTAAATTTTGATATTATGATTGTAGAACCGAGAAAATAACTTTGAATATATCGAAACACCTTATTATTTTTTAGGACCGAGAAAATGATCTTTCGGGAGTAGTATGTATTGCAGGTGCGCTATTTCTACATTTTGAGTTCAGGCTTCTCTTTTTTTTTTCCAGAAAAAGAAGAAGAATCTGAAACTAACTTGACGATGTTTCTATATATTCATGTCTACTCTTGTACGGTTGATCATCTTTATTGTAACCCTCTTCCTGTTTAAGGTGTTAGAAGCATGTTGATAAAATCTTGATGTTTGTAAAACTGAAATATCTATATAATTTCAAATTGTTAGGACTAAAGCAATGGCATTTGTGATTTAGTTAGAACAATAATAATCTTTTCATGCGTAGAGGTGTGTAACCACACTTCTTGAATATAGTTAAAGTCTCCTCTTTAAGCAGACGGAAAATTAATGACACAACTATCTGCGAGATTGAACTAAATCACGACAAAATTAACTTCTATTCTTGAACAAGGTTTCACCTTTTAACCCATATCTCCCATGTCTTTCTTTTGTTTTCGATTACTTTTTTTTTTCCTTCCGTTTGTTTTTCGAAACGAAAGGACCCGAATTTATAAGTTAAAATCTCTTGAAAGACTTGCTGCTTTGTAGACTGCATTGGACTGTCTTTTCTTGAGCTGAGGGTTTATCCGGAAGAACCTCTCTACTTTTAAAATAGGATAAGGTCTGCAAATATTCTACTCTCTCCAAACCCCACTTTGTGGGACTACATTGGGTATGTTGTTGTATCTCTTGAAACACTTAAACAACATTAATTAGAGTTCATCAATAAATTCATGAGTTTTAGTACATCAATAGTATATTTAGGAATTCTAAAATGAATTCCAAAAGACTTAAATGTATTTAATAAAATTCAGTGTTTCAAGATATTGAACCAAGTTTCAACAATTTGCAGATATTTCAGTTTTATTACTTTTCAAACTTTAGCATTTTATTATTTTGTTTCTACCAATATAAGTATAATTGTCTTGGCAGCATTTAAACCTAGAAAATGAATCAAAGAAAATATATTCTTGTCGAGAATCTGAACTAGGATTTTCTCTTGCATCGAAGTGACTTCATTGAGTTTCTTTATTCATGACGTTCAGCCATGCAAAAGAAAATATGGATATGTTGATTTTGATCTATTCACCTTCTCTCATGCTTCATAAATACATCTAGGAAACATTTATTGTTGCTCCGTCATTTTGAGATATTTTTTTCGAAAATCAAGGTCTTGGAGGTACATTGAAAAATATTTTAGTCCCAACATATAGAGTGACTTGGAACTGAGCTTGTGTGGGCTTTATCTTCAAGGACGTCCGACAACGTCATCCTAACTACTTGCAAGATAATTGCTAGCCCTATCTTTTCAATAATAGATATATTTTTCTTCTGATCCAATAATTAGAAGTAATTATTATACCTGTTTCTAACAATGTGAAGATATTTCAGTTTTAGGAAATTCAAGATTTTTTTATCTTGTTTCTAGTGATAGATTTCTGGTAAAGTTGCTGCCGTGTGATTAGGAGGTCACAGGTTCAAGCCTTGAAAACAGCCTCCGACAGAAATGTAAGATAAGGCTGCGTACAATTGATCCTTGTGGTCGGGTCTTTCCCCGGACCCTGTGCATAGCGAGAGTTTTAGTTTACTTTATAACTGTTACCATCCTCAAAAAAGAAAAATAAACAAAGTGAGAGTTTACTTTGTCTTTTTGATGTTCATGAAACTTAACCTCTCTATGATGTGTTAGAATAAATATGTGGTCTAGAACTTTTACAATTTGGGACGATGGAACCCATCTCTATATTAATGATATAGTCTGAATCATAAGTCTTTTTATTTTTGGGTTTAAATTGATATTTAGACCACAAGATTCTGAGAGCAAAATCTTGCAAACTCTTCCTGTGGTTCAGTACTATAATGGTAGGTTTCCACTTACTAGTTTGAGGAATGAGAATAATAAAAAAAAAATAGAGGTATGATAGAAATTAGCTACCTTAAGATATGGAAGGCACTTCTTATTTTCTCACTAAAAGGGAAGAAAAGCTTCCTTATTTGTGGACGGATGTTATTTTTTCTTGATAAGTCTCCAAATTCCACCTCTATGGCACTTGTGAGAATTAACGGAGAAAAATACTATTGAATGGTGTGTTTACATAATTACATCGAGACTCTATTTATAGACACTATAGTACAATCCTTTTTCAAGTAGGATTTTGTATATACTATTCCTATTTCTACTCGTATTCTAACACTCCCCCTCAAACTGGTGCATACAAATCATATGTACCTAGTTTGTTACAAATGTAATTAATATGAGGATTTGTGAGGGACTTGGTGAAGATATTCGAGTTGATCACTTGAATTCACAAATTTTGTAACAATATCTTCTGAGAGTATCTTTTCTCTGACAAAGTGACAATCAATCTCTATGTGTTTAGTCCTCTCATGAAACATTGGATTTGATGCGATATGAAGGGCTGCTTGATTATCACACACAAGTTTCATCTTACCTATTTCTCCAAATTTTAATTCTCTCAACAACTGTTTGATCCAAACTAGCTCACAAGTTGCTACAACCATTGCTCGATATTCTGCTTCTGCACTAGATCGAGCAACCACACTTTGTTTCTTACTTTTCCAAGACACCAAATTACCTCCTATTAAAACACAATATCCGGAGGTAGAACGTCTATCAGTGGGTGATCCTGCCCAATCAGCATCTGTGTATCCAATGATATGCTTGTGACCTCGATCCTCAAGGAGTAGTCCTTTACCTGGAGCTGACTTTATATATCGCAAAATACGAAAAACTGCATCCCAATGACTATCACAGGGGAAGTCATAAACTGACTTACAGTACTCATATGAAAGGATATGTCAGGTCTAGTCACGGTGAGATAATTCAACTTTCTAACCAACCTCCTATACCATTCAGGATCATTGAGTGGCTCTCCCTGTCCTGGTAGAAGTTTGGCATTTGGATCCATAGGAGTATCAATGGGTCTACATCCCATCATTCATGTTTCCTCAAGAATGTCTAAGGCATACTTGCGTTGAGAAATAACAATACCTGATCTGGACTGAGCAACCTCAATACCTAGAAAATATTTCAGTCTGCCGAGGTCTTTGGTCTGAAAATGCTGAAAGAGATGTTACTTCAATTTAGAGATACTATCTTCATTATTGCCGGTGATAACGATATCATCAACATAAACCACCATATAAATACACAAATTTGGTTGAGAATATCGATAAAACATTGAGTGATCAGCTCCACTACGAATCATGCCAAACTGCTGAATTATTGTGCTGAATTTTCCAAACCAAGCTCGAGGAAACTATTTCAGACCATAGAGTAACCTGTGCAATCGACATACAAGGCTACTAGACTCTCCTTGTGCAACAAAATCAGGTGTTTGCTCCATATAGACTTCTTTCTTAAGATCACCATGCAGAAACGCATTCTTAATATCTAACTAATAAAGAGGCCAATGATGAACGACAACAATGGATAGAAAAAGACGGACAAATGCTATTTTAGCCATAGGAGAAAAAGTGTCACTATAATCAAGCCCAAATATTTGCGTGTATCCTTTGACAACAAGGCGAGCCTTAAGCCGATAACCCGACCATTTGGACCAACTTTGACTGCATAAACCCAGTGGCAACCAACAGTAGATTTACCTGCAGGAAGGGGAACAAACTCCCAAGTACCACTTGTACGTAAAGTAGACGTCTCATCTATCATAGCCTGCTTCCATTCTGAATGAGAGAGTGCTTCACCTATAGTCTTAGGTATGAAAATAGATGACAAAGACAATACAAAAACATAATGGGGTGATAATAAACAATGATAACTCAAGAAAGTATAGTGTGGGTTAGCATTACGAGTGAAATGCATACCTTTTTGAAGTGCAACTGATTGGCTAGAAGAAGGCAAGTCCGCAGTAGAAGCAGCGTCCGACGCATGACATGAATCATCTGGGACTAATGGTGGACGCGGACGACAATGATAAGTCAGAAGTGGTAGCACTGTAGCAGGAGACATAACCATTGATTTCTTAAAGGTTGGTTCGGGTAAGTCTGAATATATGGGTAAGAACAAGGATGGTGCGGGTAAGACTGGAGATATGGGTAAAATCTCAGAGATATCAGGATGATCAAAAGATATATAGTAAGGTTGAGATTTAAAAAAAGTGACATCGGCAGACATAAAGTAGCGACGAAGATCTGGTGAATAACAACGATACCCTTTTTGAACTCTAGAGTAACAATATAAAATGAGGAAACAATATAGAATGAGGAACCTTATTCTGAAGGGAAAATGATGGCATTCTATTAATTAGATAACAAGATGTGAGAACTGCATCGCCCCAAAATTGCAGCGGAACATGGGATTCAATGAGAAGAGTGCGAGCAATCTCAAGAAGATGCCTATTTTTTCTTTCTGCTATACCATTCTGCTGAGGGGTGTACGGACAAGAAGTCTGGTGAACAATTCCTTGATGAGTCATAAACTCCCGAAATTGGGAGGATAAGTATTCTAAGGCATTGTCACTATGAAAAGTACGAATAGAAACACCAATTGAGTTTGTATTTCAGCACAAAAACTTTTGAATATAGAAAATATCTTAGAACGATCTTTCATTAAGAAAACCCAAGTACATCTTGAAAAATCATCAATGAAACTAACAAAATAACGAAAACCTAAAGGTGAACTGACTCTACTAGGACTCTAAACATTAGAATGTATTAATAAGAAAATAGACTCTGAACAACTCTCAATACTATGTGGGAAAGTAGCACTGGTGTGTTTCCTAAGTTGACATGACTCGCAATCTAATGTGGATAAACTAGACAAACTAGGCACCATCTTTTGTAGCTTGGATAAACTCGGATGTCCTAAACGTTTGCGAATTAGGTCTGGAGGGTTTATAACGGAGCATGCTGTGAAGGAATTTGAAGAGGTAAGATGGTAAAGGCCTTGTGATTCATGTCCTGCGCCAATCGTCTGTCCCGTACTGCGGTCCTGCAATAGAAAAGAGTCATCAAGAAAAGTTATGCTACAATTAAGGGCACGTGTCAAACGACTAACAGATGCAAGATTAAAGGGACAACCAGAAACATAAAGAACAGAGTCTAGAGTGACAGAAGATAGGGGTTTGGCTTGTCCAATTTCTTTTGGTTTTGTTCGAATCCCATCGGCTAAAGTAATAGCAAGAAGAAATTGTGAATAAATAATATCAGACAAAAGAGATTCGTTACCAGAAAATGATTAGAAGCACCTGAGTCTACAACCTATGATCCAAGAGTACTAAACTGTGAAACACAAGCAAAAGGCTTACCAGTAACAGAAGCATCAAGCTGGGCAACTGAGGATACTTGTGGAGATGTCTTCTTACTTGCTCTATACTGGAGGAACTCATCATATTCTGTTTGAGCAATATGAGCATTATTGGACGGTCGATTAGGCTATGGAGATATCTACTTACTTGCTCGATTTCGAAGGAATTCATTATATTCCTTTACAACAGCAGGATCATAACTGGGTGGTGGACCATGCAAACTATGACATATATCCTGAGTGTATCCAACTTTATGACAATAACTACACTTCGATCGAGATTTTCTAGAACGACCTCCTCCTCGCCGATTTTCCATAGGCTGATATGTTCTTTTTTCTATGGTTTGAGATGCAAGAATAGAAGAGTCAACAGTGGGTGATGAAACTACTTTGTGACTGGGAAGCGCGGCAAGACGAAACAGATGAGAGAGTAACTCATCAATTGTAGGAACCGTAGGACTAGTTAAAATCTTATCAAGTACAACATCATGGTCAGTAGAAAGTCCAGCAAGTGTAAGAACTAAAAGCAACATCTGTCTGTGCTCTTGTTTTTTTTCTACATCCGTAGTGACGGGCATCAATGTATCAAATTCTTCCATGACTCTTTGTACTTGTCCCAAGTATGTAGACATATCAGATTCCTGTTTCTTCAAGTTGGTCATTCGAGCTATCACATCATAAAAATGAGATATATCATTAGTGTATAAAGCACGAGTCTTTTCCCAAACTAAATAACACATCTGGAATGGACGAAACAAGGGCATCAACTTGGAATCAATAGATAGCCATAAGAAACTACATAGTTGAGCGTCAACTTTCTCCCATTGCTCTTTAGCTTTCGCATCTTCCACGTTAGACTTTCCCTTTTTATCTACCACACTAGCCTTGTTCGTTAAATGATCTTGAACACCTTGACCTTTGCACCACAACTCAACTGAGGAAGCCCAGGCTAAATAATTTGAACTTCCCATTAATGGGTCGGAAGTGATCATAGGACTTGAACTTTCGATACCAGTAGTTTTGGATCCAAAAACAGCATACCCAAAAGACATCTTGGGAATTTTAACTTGAAAGTACCAAGAAACAATAGCTGAATCTCTGAAAAAACTGTCAGGAAAAAAAAGTATCTGAGGCTGCCAGAACCCTAATTTCGACGGCCAGAATCTTCAAAAAGTTGCTGGAATTTAAAAATAAAGTAACTGGTCGGATCGGAAAAGAATGGCGACCCAACAAAAAAGGAACCACTCAAAAAATTCAACCGGAGAGGTCTGATTTTTCGGTAGTTTGGGTCGGATTTGCATCGCCTGAGCTTTTCGATCCTCTTGGTGGTGTTGTATTTTCACACAACCCACACAATAAAAAATGACTCAAATCAGTCATCGGAATTGATGACGGTGACTGAGTTTTTTTCTTCTTTTTTGAAGTTTCTCACCAACTCCATGTAAGAATTAATGAAAAAAAATATTATTGAATGATGTGTTTACATAATTACATCGACACCTAGAAACTATAATACAACTCTTTTCCGGTTAGGATTTTGTATATGCTATTTCTACTGTACTCTGACAACACTCATTTCTGTTATAAATTTGACATTGCTACCAGTGTTTGGTACCTAATAGTATCATCAAAACATGATTTTTTTTTCTACTTTATCCTACAATTTGTGCAATGCAATCTCTTGATCAAAATAACTAATTGTTAGTTTGATTTTAGAATGACATGATTTCACATTACAGGGTTTTCATGAAGATATAGCTACCTGAGAAGATACGTTGCTCAGAACCTGGCAAGTCGAAGTTGGTTTCATTGGAATCCATATGGTAACCGCTAGAATCATCTCTCTTCATTTTGGAATCATCAGTAATAGAATTGTGACTGCACAACCAGTTTCTTTTCCCTAATTTTTTCTTCAATTCTTATTTGTTTACCTTTTTTCAATAAACCGAAACAGTTGTAAAGTAGTGGAAGAAGGGAGGGTATCGATAAACCCCACCCAATGGCGACGACGACAAGGCCTGGTGTTCCAAAGTCGGAAGCTATTTCCAAAGGCTACAATTTCGCTTCTACTTGGGAACAGGTTATGGTTCAATCTCTATTTACCCTTTCTTATTTTCTACATTTCTCTGATTTCCTCCCGATCTTATCAGATTTGTGTAAAAGCATAATCAAAATTATTTAGATCTCTTCTTCTATGAAAAATTTGATAACTGCATTTGCCCAAATAAATGAATAGTATAGTGCTTTTTGTTAAAAAAAAATATTTGCTACTGAATTTGATGTATTTGTACTTAGTCCTCTCATTTGATTTTGGTGTATAAACATATAGGTATCGGGTGTTCATAACCCTCCAGCACTGAATAATGCTTTGAATACAATATTAATTCAGAACACTATAAGGGAATTCATAATTCAGAGATCCAAAACATAGAATATATCCTTAACTGATGGAATCCTTGTGTATGAGTATGGGAATATGTTAAACTTGTAAGGACAACATGCTCATATGGTTTTATTCATGAATTGGTAAGTTAACATGGTATCCACTGAACATGATATGGGTGATTGAAATTTAAAGCAGATAACAACGAAATACGCATGAGGAAACATATTGGTGTGGCTTGAATTCAAAACTACTATGAGAACATCGAGTAAATTCGTACTTTAACATTGGAATTTTATAAAAAGAGGGAAAAAAGGGGTTTATACATGAATTCAAAGGGTTCTTGGGACTCAATGGGTGGAAGGAACCCATTGATGAATGCCCCACATACCTGAGTTGCTTGAATTCTTGAAGAAGACCTGGAATTGGGACCTTGAATGGTTGAATTCTTGAGAAAAGCTTTGATTTTTGTGTTCTTGGGGATAGGGATGATTTCTACGTTGTTAACTGATGAGGAATGGGGTAAATAATGCCCCTCTTGAATTTTAAATTGTGATTTGGACGATTAGGGAGAGGGGGAAAAAGACCAAAATGCCCCCTTGAACTTTAAATAAAATTGCAGGAAAAACACAGCCTCCGTGCCCTTCTGTGGCACGGAGGCTACCACGGAGACTAGCCTCCATGACACGACGTGTATTGCAGAGATCCGTGACACGCCGTGTTTCGCAGAGGTCCAGCCTCCGTGACACGCCCAATTCGCTGAGGCATTCTGCCTTCGGGGTCCAGAAACACTCCGAAACCTTTTCAAAAATTCAAAACTCTCCCATATGACCCTTTATCATCTCCAATCATATTTCAACTCATAAATCAACGTTTCGAACTGGGGAAGGCCAAAAAATAAAATGTTCGAAATTTTGGGGTCTTAAAATGGCTAAGTCTCTTGTACTTAGTATGAAATAAATGCCTTTGGGACTTCTAAACATGTGATGTATAGCTGAATACTTGTCTAGGATCTTGCGGGGTATTATGGACACTGCCTCTCTCTTTCCTCATATAACCTTCGGCTAACTAGTTGTTTCCTTATCTATTGTTGATTTTTGTTTTAGCTTATTCTTGCAATTGCAATTGGATAATCACCATATCAATAATCACCTCCATCCTGGATTTGATTTTTTTTTCATTTGTGGCCCTCACCATGTCAAACGATATTGTTTGTATTGATAGAAAAGAAATGTTTGTATGTGGGTGTAGCACATGTGTGTCTTTCATGTCTATTGAAAGTTTTTCCTTTTGATCAACTTAATCAGCGTTAGTGGCTATCTTGATGTTTATATCTTGAACGACTTTACCTGGTTTTCTTCTTATAGAATGCTCCATTAACAGAGCAACAGCAGACAGCCATACAAGCACTTTCCCATGCAGTTGCTGAGAGACCTTTCCCGTCTAATTTGGTGAATTTTTCCTTCTTGGTTGGTTTCAGAATACCATCTATCTCAAATTCAATTACCTGAAATGTGTTTTTATTTCAAATCCCAGCATCATATTTCTGGACACGATAATAGTCTGTGTGTCTCTACAAAGCTCAGCTCTCTGGAGGATTCATGGGCCATTGAAGCAGTCCTAGTGAATACAAATCAGGTGAAACTCTACAATGCATAGTTGGCACTCCCTCTATCTTTTATATTCCAGGTTGCACATCTTAATATTTCATATTTCAAATAAGGGATCATGAATAATTTATTCCCTTATCAAAAAGGTTGCATGATCAGCTAAATGTTGGACAAGGAATCAAAAATAATAAAATCTTGTAACCATGATAAGCTATTTATATTTGCGTTTAGAGTTATCAATGCTAAAATATAGAGTTATATTTCTGCAAGACTAGAAGTTGTAGTGTGTTGTACTGGTGACTCCTCAGCCACACGTAACTGCTAAACCAGTACAACAACAACAACAACAAACCCAGTGTATTCCCACCTGGTGGGGTCTGGGGGGTAGGATGTACGCAGTCCATACCTCTACCTCTGAAGAAGTAGAAAGGCTGTTTCCGATAGACCCCCGGCTCAAGACACGCGGTACCACACAAACACATAGTAAAGCACAGCACAAGGTTACAAGATTACATAACATAAATACGGCACCCATAAGTAATCTAAAACAAAGGAAAACACACAGATCCATAATAAAACATGGGACACGGACTCCTAACATGAATAAACCCCCACCAAGTAGTTCCCTACACTAGCGACTCAGGCTGGCCCTAGTCCTCTGCCCTGATTCGCGTCCTCCAGACCTTCCTATCTAGGGTCATGTCCTCGGTGAGCTGTAACTGCTCCATGTCTCGCCTAATCACCTCACCCCAGTACTTCTTCGGCCTACCCCTACCCCGCTTAAACCCATCCAACGCTAGCCTCTCACACCTACGGACCGGGGCATCCATGCCCCTCCTCTTCACGTGTCCGAACCATCTCAACCGGGCTTCCCGCATCTTGCACTCCACTGGTGTCACACCAACCTTCTCCCGGATGTTCTCATTCCGAACTCTATCCCCTCTAGTCAGCCCACACATCCAGCGCAACATCCGCATTTCTGCCACCCTCATCTTTTGGATGTGGGAGTTCTTCACTGGCCAACACTCCGCTCCATACAACATGGCCGGACGGACTACCGCCCTGTAGAATTTGCCTTTAAGCTTAGGCGGCACCTTCTTATCACACAGCACCCCCGACGCGAGCTTCCACTTCATCCATCACAAGGTAACTGCTAAATCGATGAGTTGAACATAAGGCCTGATAATTGCTTGCTAAAAGCCCCATCCATTTTTTGGCTTACTAGAGAATATGCCTCTCATTTTGGTCCTTATGGCTAATTAACTGGAGAGGAAACACCTTATGTCGGTCAAAGAATGACTGGAACTTACATTTAGTGAGATATAATACTGATACACAACGTCTTCTGACGTAGAAATACTTACATTGCATGTGATGTGTTCAGGTTGATGACCATAGTGGCTGTTTATGGCCTTTACTCTACCTGCTTGAGTGGAGCAGTATTTATGTCTATATATCCGAAAGACATGCAAAGCAACTTGTTCTAGAACTCTCCTCCGTATTTGAACTTTAGTTGGTCTTCAACTTCCCATTCCATGGAGTATGTTTTCGTTTCTTAATTTTTATGCATGTGAAATGATAGAGATAGCTCTAGAAGTTCTTTTCTTTTTCTCCTTTTGTTTTATTCTATGTCTTTGGTAAACAGATTTTCCGAATCATTATAAAATTATTTACCTTATCATCAAAAAGTTCTCTTTCAAAGGCATCCAATAATTTATACTCACAAGAACCTTGTCGGTGCACAAAAAAGTAACTATAGGAGGTTATTTGTCAACTGTACGGAATCATTATCCACCCCCTTCAAAAGGCCTCTTACTTCTCTCCTTCCAAAGAACCACATGGAGCTACATCTCATGTGGAGGCCCCCTCCCCAAATAAAACACACACACACATCACACAAAGCTAGTCACATGATGAAGCTATGGTTTTCCATATGTGTCTCTTTCCTTTCCCCACGCCTTTTCCTGTTTAGCAAAGTTAAATTTCTTCATGAATCTTGGCAATTGGCATGATTCTCTTTACTTCAAAAATGTTAAAAGTAACTGTCACAACTGCCAGTCTATTGGACAGTGTAATAGGAGTTAGTTAACATACTCGGCCTCCATTTCACACATGTTGCACTTTCTGCATATAGTCAGGCCTCTTTGTTGAAAGAATTGCTCTGTTAGTATTGCTCCATGTGTCATTGTCCAGCAGAATCAAGCCACTTAATAGGGAGCTTTAGTTTTCCAAATTTGTTTGCATGAAAATCTGTGTTGCATTTTTATATACGCTTGAATACTGAACTTGCTCAGTTGTCTTTGTAAATGTTGATAGTAATAGCTTCTTAAGTTGTCCTTTTCTCTATTGCTGCTTGAACTTGATATGATTTTCTTCTTCCCCTTTGTGCTGTTTTGTTGATACAGTTTTACAAGTGGTTTGCCGATCTTGAAGCAGCCATGAAATCAGAGGTTGGTCTTATATTGTTTATATGTCTTCTGTTTCTTCCAAAAGTTACGAGTTGATGCATTTACAAAATTACATACGCTTCTTCTTTTATACTCGCTGATAAAAAAAATTACATATGCTTTCTTTCTGTGCATAGACTGAAGAAAAATATCAGCATTATGTCAACACCTTAACAGAGCAGATTCAGACCTGTGATAGTATACTTCAGCAGGTATTGAGAAGAAAAAGAATGCTCTTATACTCTTCTCTTAAGCCTTTTCTGCTCATTTATTCTATGCATGCTTTTGAGTTGACATGCTCTTGCCCTTAAAAATGTCTCTCTTGCAGGTGGATGAAACACTTGACTTATTCAATGAGCTGCAATTGCAGCATCAAGCAGTGGCAACAAAGACTAAAACTCTTCATGATGCGTGTGATAGACTGGTGTGTCAACCCATTTTTCTTAGCATCTGTGGTTACTTTAGCTATAGATTGTACTTTCTGCTTTGTTCTGTTTAAAATTTTGAGGAACAAAGGAACAATTAATTGTATAATAAGTGGATAGGCTTGTAAAAAAGGAGTTCAAATTTTTAATAGACATAGTTTTGCCTTAATCTATGATGTTGAAAGTCTTCATTTCCAATCTACGATATTGATGGATTAAAGTCTACGATATATTCAATAGTTGCCAAACATCTTGAATTGCCACCTAGTTCCAAGTAAATGCATTTCTTCATTTTGTGTTTTCTTGTTTTTTTTTTGCTAACCGAAGTAGTTGTTTGGATGAAAGCATTGTGTAGTTACAATTCATGTCAATATTGGATATTTCAGATTTCTGTTGAAAAAAAAAATAAAAAAAATGTCCAGTAGGTGACATTTGAAATTAGGAAGTTCCTTATCAGTGTGTAATATATGCACATGCGATGTACAGGTAAAGATACAATTATAAACAACAGGAAGCATCATTGAACGTCTTGTGCAATTTCTTGTTTATGTGCAGCTTTTGGAGAAGCAGAAATTAATTGAGTTTGCAGAATCACTTCACAATAAGCTCAATTACTTTGATGAATTGGAGAATGTAAGGTCCAACTGCCATTTATGTTGATAATAATATTTTTTGAAAATTGGTACTGTATGTTGATAAAAATATTCCATTGTTATTCATTGCCTTTTACACTAGTATCCACAGTGGTCTATCTATGCATATGCTGAGTTGGGTATTTTTCTGCATCAACTTTATTTTGAGTGCAGAGAATTAATGCTATCTGTATTTTTTATGCTTTGATACATTAATGAGGAATTATACCTAACTGTGAGCTTGAACTATGGAAAAACAGCTTTAAGAATTGAGAGCTTTCCGCTTCAAGATATTCATGTTTTTCAAATAGATTTTTTCCACACCTGCACACCGGAGCGTGCAGTGCTTTATCCTTTGTTAATTAAGCTTTGAATCTAGATTGTTTTCTTCCTCCTGTTAAAAATGAGTCATCCAAAGCTATTCTTTCTTGTCTTTACCAATCTAGTGCTTTTTGATTATTTTGGTGTTTCTTGCTTAGCAACTTATTTATTTAAGTTGGTTTTTTAATATCGTCTTTTGGTCAACTCTTCTTTCTCCTATTTATGTGCTTGGTGGTTTCTAAAGGAAAACCTTTTCACTTGTGAGATTGAGGATGAGAGTTCCCTGTTTTAAATTCCCTCTAGAAAGAACTTTTTCATTCTCCACTGTAGATATTCTTTATTTAATCACGGCCATTTGCCTAAATATTTTCTAATTTTTTTTGTGTAATTACATCTAATTGGGGCATTGCATCAGCTTGATTTATCTTGTGTTTAGTTTTCTCTTCAAGTCCTCGTTGTCTTCTTCTTGTTGAACTTCCCGAAATGTCAAAATACCCAGTTTTCTGTTTTTTGTTTCAATTTAACTCCTCATGGGTGTCTCACACTTCTATTTGCAGGTTGCGACCACTTTTTATTCTCCTAGCATGAGCGTTGGGAGTACAAATTTTCTTCCATTGCTTAAAAGACTTGATGAGTGCATATCGTAAGTGACATTTCATCTCATATTACTGCATTGAAATCCATGAATATTAGAACCACTGCAATGATGTATTATCCATACTTTTCCTTGGTTATCTGTAAAGTTTACCATGTGGACATGTCTAGAGTGACAGGTTTCTTCTAGGGATGTAAATTCTTTTATCAAGATTAAGTCCTGTTAAATTAAACTTGTAAATCTATGCATAAGAGCTAAAATAACCATTGTGTTTTTCCTCTGCTTCACTGAAGATATGTCGAGAGTAACCCACAATATGCCGAGTGCAGCATTTATTTGGTCAAGTTTCGACAACTTCAGGTACTTTAAAGAATTGACATCAACTTTATGTAATCATATGTGATGTCACATTTTCTTTATACAGTTGGCATGGTTTTATGAAATATTTGGACATAAGAATTCTAATCCCATTGCCCATTCTCTTTCTGTTTTTCCTTTGTCCCCTTGTAACCAGTCTCGAGCTCTGGGAATGATTCGCTCTCATGTTCTTTCCGTTCTTAGAAGTACTTCTTCTCAGGTAAATCTGCTTTATGTTTCGTTGCTATATGCACAAAAATATTTGACTCGCAGATGAATGGTTGCATCACCTGAGATAAATATACCCATTTCATCAGGTTCAGGCTGCAATACGAAGCAGTGGTGGTAGCAAAACATCTTTTGCCGAGGGTATAGAGTCATCTATAATATATGTACGCTTCAAGGCTGCAGCAAATGAGGTAACATTGGAACATCTCCTTGCTTTTTAGTTTTTATTTATAAAAACTGTATTAATTTGTTGTATGAGAGAGATATTTCTAATCTAAAAAAAAAAAAAAAACCTAGGACTAGCTTTAACGTGTAATCCATGAACCAAATGATCTTAGTTACCTGCAGCTTAAGCCTATCTTGGAGGAAATTGAAAGCAGAGCACCTAGAAAAGAGTATATTCAACTTCTTGAAGAATGCCACAAACTCTATTGTGAACAGCGTCTTTCCTTGGTGAGTAGTAAAACTGCTCCTTTTAGTTCTATAGCTGCTCTTTTTTTTTTTTTGAATTTTAATTAGTACTCATTCTGTTTCATTTAATGCAGATAAGAGGTATAGTGCAACAGCGGATCTCTGAATTTTCCTGGACAGAAGCATTGTCATCTTTAACTAGATCTGGATGTGCATATTTAATGCAGGTACATTTAAACGACATCAGTAATATTTACAACACTTTTTACCGAGAATGGTATTACTATTACATCCTGCCTTATTTTCTTCTAGTACGAAAAGAGGAGGAGATTCAAGGACAAAAATTGATGACTGTTCTTTTTATGGCGATGGCGGTGTTTTCTTTATTTTGGGTGTTGGTGGGGGTGGGGGTTGGGGGTATAAAAAAAAAAGAAGAAGAAAAGACACAATTCAAAGTTGACCTCCTAGTCTTGATAGTCATAGGAGCAATCCTAATACATTTCTCTTTTTTCTTTGATAGGGTGTGTTCAAAGTAATTAGTTCTCATTCTCAAATAAGTCAATGTAATTAGTTGTAAATAAGAGAACCACGTCTTACCTTTTCTTTTAATGGTTAGCTCATCTTAGTGTAGATGTATATTTCCTCTAATTGGATTTAGGATAAATGAGCTAAAACTATAACAGCCTTGATTTCTTTAAAGAGGGAATCAGAACTTCTATATGTTTTCTGTGAATCACTATTGCCAAAGTTAATATTAGAAGTTGCTTCTAACAAAGTCTTGCTAAAGGCCTATTAGAGTAAAATTGCGATATATGTCTCTCCATACTTTATCTTTGACATCTTAAATGCAGGTGTGTCAGCTAGAGCATCAACTCTTCAATCACTTCTTCCCATCATCTTCAGAGGACATATCGAGTTTGACTCCTCTTGTAGATCCCCTGTGAGTTGCCTAACTTCTCTTGTGGGGTCCTTTCTGCATTTGGGCCATTTTTGCTTCTTACTCATTTCCTTTCCCACTTTTGCTTTTCTTTCTTGTCTTGGTTTGTTTGGGTGGTGGTGGTGGTGGAGGTTGTTGGATTATCTGTATGTGAAACCTCCCTAGGCCCGAGTTGCTATCAGTGGTGAGTGTATACGTTTTCAGTCATTATTTCTGTGCTAATAAAAATCTATGTGAACTATGAGGCTGCCCAATAGCTTAGTGATTGTCACTTTAGATCTTAGTGCTAGCACAGTATTGATTCCCAGTTCGGAATTTGAAGTTGTCCTGTGGGATCTACGGCTATCCATTCCTTTGAAAGAGCTTCTCAGATCCCATCTGGTTTAGATTTGCAGGTTGCTTCAGCCATCATTTATGAATACGTGCTGTATTTATATATCAAGTTAGTGGTTGGCATTTGCTCCTGTGAAGCTGCAGCTGCTTTTTTATGACCTTATATCTTTGAGATACAAATGTGGAGGTTACATGTGGAAGTTGTAGTTACTTCAAGGTAAACCAGGTCCTTTAAGCATACACCTTGAGCCCTAACTTATTCTCCAAAACAAAAGTATAAGCTTAAACTCAAAAGGTGGGTCAACTGTTACTTTTTAATAAAGAAGGTGGAAGAACAATTATTTAAGTGAAAGGTAAAGGGTTGGCTCATTATTTACCAAGTTTTGAATCGTGTGACAGCTGGCCCTTGAGATTTCTGGGTTAGTTGGGAAAGCAACCCTTTATGCCCAAAAAGGTAAAATCAGATAGGGCTGATAAAGCCCCATTTGTTTTCCTTAAGATTAAGATGTTTTAATCTGAATACCTATTTGAATATTAAGATTTAGATGTATGAATTATACAAATCTGAATAATAATAGTCGTTGTATTAAGATTTGAATACTAATTGATTAAGACGGTTGGTTTTTCAAAATCTGAATATATAAATGTTTTTATTTAAAAATTAATAAATATAAAATTCATAAAATACTAAATTAATCTAATACTGGTTATCAACAAAAATTAATCTAATACCATATTTTAAAAGATTATATGGGGTTGGTGGTGATGGCTGGTGGTGATGGTGATGGCTAGCGGTGCTGGTTGTGAGTATCAATTGGGAATGGTGGTGTTGTGAGTAATAGCAAGTGGTGTTGGTGGGTGATAGTAGCAGTGTTATCAATGGCGAGTGCCAGAAATCCATCCTGATTGTGGGGCAGAGAGAGACAGAAATCCTTGTGCTTTTATCAATCAAAATTCGACCTAGTATATAAGCTTCATCATTTTTATAGTTTTTCTTGTCAAGTCAATGTGATTAGATAATATCAATGGAGAGAGTTATGGTTATTGATAGTTAATCTAACGGCAGATTTTCGATATTGGTAAGTTTAGTCAGCAGGGGAATATGTAACTCCCTTTTATATATAAAAAATAGTGAAACGTGTTATTTGGTTCACTTGATACCATTACTTTTTTCTTTGCTCCATTTTATTAACCAGAGATACGCAATCAGATATTCTTTGCCTCGTGCATTCTCAAGCTATATTTCTACTTTGCCTCCTTTATTTTTAAATCATCGTATTTACATAGTCCATGGGAAGTCATGTTTTTGAGCTAACATCCCGACTCAATTACATTTACTTGTTATCTCTGCATAACATGATATGAATATTCTGTGCATAGCATCTAAATTCACTTGCTCTTGACACATCTCTCGGCTGGTCCAGTTACAGAAGTTTGAATGAAGCGTTGACACGTTATACTCCTTCCTTCCCATTTTAGAGGTTAAAAAAGAGTGACTTTTGAAACTTGTAGTCTATAAGATTAAGTATAACAAGCAGTAGATATTTGTATGACTATAAATCATATCATCAGGGGTAGAGTGTAAGTCTACAATTAAATAGTTTCCAAAAAGAAATTGAAAAACCTTACTTTGTATCTTAAACTACATATGTTCACAAAAACAGTGCACACTTACATTTTTCCAATAACAGTTGAAGCAAAAAAATTAAAACCACAACAACAACTACAATCCCAGTGTATTCCCACAAAGTGGGGTCTGGGGAGGGTAAAATGTACGCAGTCCATACCGCTACCTCCAAAGAAGTAGAGAGGTTGTTTTCGATAGACCCCAACATGCAGCATGATGGATGGCATAATATAAAAAGGAATAAGACATACTAAAATAAAATAGAAATCAGAGCAATACGAAATAAGATAAATAAGCGCCATATGAAATAAGAGATTAAGAAATAGGGCAAACGACACCCACCTAATAGTAGCATACACTCACAGACCAGAGGCACCCTCCATACCCGAACCCTCCTGACTAGGGGCTTCTACCTATGGACGCAGTCCTAGGATTACTAACCCAGTTATACATGAACTCTTCTAACTACTTGCTACAACCTACGCACGCGTCCTAGCCTCCTACCCTTGTCCGCGACCTTTACACCTTCCTATTTAGGGTCATGCCCTCAGTAAGCTGAAGCTGCTCCATATCATGTCTAATCACTTCCCTCCAGTACTTCTTCGGCCTACCTTTCCTCCTCCTGAAGCCATCCAACGCTAGCCTCTCACACCTACGAACTGGGGCATCCTTGCCCCTCCTCATCACATGCCCAAACCATCTCAGTCTTCCTTCCCGCATCTTGTCCTCCACCGAAGCCACTCCCACCTTCTCTCGGACTATGTCATTCCTAACTTTATCTCCACTAGTAAGTACACACATCCAACGCAACATTCTCATTTCTGCCACCTTCATTTTTGAATGTGGGAGTCCTTGATCGGCCAACACTCTGCTCCATATAGCATAGCTGGACGGACAGCCACTCTGTAGAATTTGCCTTTAAGCTTAAGTGACACCTTCTTATCACACAACACTTCCGAGGCGAGCCTCCACTTCATCCAATCTGCTCCAATACGTTTAGAGACATCCTCATCAATCTCGCTATTCCCCTAAATCATAGACCCAAGATACTTAAAACTATCCCTCTTACAAATATCCTGGGAATCCAGCCTCACCACCACATCATCCTCCTGCCTCAAGTCACTAAACTTGCATTCCATATACTCCGTCTTGGACCTACTCAACCTGAACCCCTTCGATTCCAGGGTTTGCCTCCAAACCTCTAATTTTTCATTCACCCTCCCTGCGTCTCGTCAATCAACACTACATCGTCCGCAAACAACATACACCATGGCACTTCTCCTTGAATACGTCGCGTCAACACGTCCATCACCAAAGCAAACAGGAACGGACTAAGAGTCGAACCCTGGTGCAACCCTGTCACAACTGAAAAATGCTCTGAGTCCCCTCCCGCCGTTCTCACCCGAGTCTTTCCTCCATCGTATATGTCCTTAATAGCTTTGATGTACACCATCGGGACCCCTCTTGCCTCTAAGCAGCTCCAAAGAACCTCCTTAGGGACTGTCATACGCTTTCTCCAAGTCGATGAGCATTTCATATGCTTTCTCCAAGTCGATGAACACCATTTGCAAATCCCTCCTTCTTTCCCTATACTGCTCCACCAATCTCCTCACTAGGTGGATTGCCTCTGTCGTCGAGCGACCAGGCATAAAACCAAACTGATTCTCGAAAATAGACACGATCTTCCTCAATCTCCGCTCCACCACCCTCTCCCAAATCTTCATAGTATGGCTTAACAGCTTGATACCCCTATAGTTGGTGCAACTCTGAATGTCACCCTTGTTTTATATAACAGAATCATCGTACTCCACCTCCAAGCCTCAGGCATCCTCGCCGTCTTGAAAATGTGGTTAAACAAATCAATCAGCCACCTTAAGTCTGTCCTACCCATAAGCTTCCAAAAATCCATCGGAATCTTATTAGGCCCCATCGCCCTTCCCCTCCGCATTGTATGAATAACTTCTCTGACCTCCACAACCTTAAAACGTCTACAATAACTAAAATCACGATTCTCGTTCGAGTGCTCCAGCTTTCCTAACTCAATGGCTCTGTTCCCCTCCTCGTTCAAAAGCCTATGAAAATACTCCTGCCATCTTTTCTTAATGTGGACATCCTCCACCAAAACTCTACCATCCTCTCCCTTAATGCACTTCACTTGGTCGAGGTCCCGACCCTTGCGCTCCCTAGCCTTAGCAAGCCTATACAACCTCTTTTCCCCGCCTTTCTCCTCTAACCCCGCATTCAAGCTCTCAAACGCCGCTGTCTTAGCCGCCGTAACTGCTAGCTTAACCTCCTTTCTTGCTACTTTGTTAGACCTCCCTATTCACCCTCCTCTTCTGCATCTTTACTCAATCAACTTAACATACGCCCCCTTCTGAATCTCCACTTTCTTCTTAACTTTTTCATTCCATCACCAGTTCCCCTCATGTCGTCCTGCCCGACCCCTCGAACACCCAACATTTCTCTAGCAGTCTCCGTGATGCAACTAGCAGACTTATCCCACATAGCCTCCACGTCCCCCTACAATCCCTCACCCCCAAACCCGCCATTTTCTCCTCTATCTCCAGTGCACTATCTGGCGTCAAGCCACCTCACCTAATTCTAGGCCGACCCTCCCAGGCCCTTCTCTTCTTGCTCTTCTTCATAATCAAGTCCATCACCAGAAGCCTGTGCCGAGTCGAAAGATGCTCACTCGGAATGACTTTACAGTCCCTACATAAAACCCTATCCCCCTTCCTTAGCAGCAGAAAGTCAATCTGAGTCTTGGCTATCGCGCTTCGGAAGGTAATCAAGTGATCCTTCTTCTTCGGAAAGCTCGAATTCACCACCATCAGCCCAAAGGCCCTCGCAAAATCCAACAGAGCCACTCCCTTAACATTTCTATCACCTAAACCAAAACCTCCATGCGCATCGTCATAACCTCTCAGCAAAACCCCAATGTGCCCATTGAAGTCCCCCGCTATGACAATCTTCTCCAAACTAGGCACACTTCTCACCACCTCGTCCAAAGCCTCCCAAAACCTCGCTTTCACCTCCTCTTCCAAACCCACCCACAGTGTATAAACACTACACACAGAACCATGAAATAGATTACTATCTTTCACAGAACCATGGAATAGATTACCATCTTTCTAAATAGATTACTAAATTAGAAGGAGATGTTAAAAATCTATTAAGCGAGTTGTGGGATAATAGGTGGGTGGGGGAAGAACATTTAGAGGCTAGGGGCAACAGAGGAGGGATTATGATTATGGGGGATAAAATGGAATGGGAGGGGGAGCTGGTTGAGGTAGTTGGTCTATTGATCACATGTAAATTCACAGATCTTAAGCGGGATTTAACGTGGTTCCGGAGTGCTGTATGTGCAGATTGTGACAGGGTGACTAGAAGAGAATTGTAGAGTGACTTAGCAGGCAGTAGGATCTGCGAGGGACCAATGGTGGTGTGTGGGTAACTTCAATGCCACAAGATTTGTCATAGAAAGAACAAATTGTCACAGAATCTCAAGAGCAATGGTCGAATTCTCCGAGAGCATTAATGATCTTGAATTGGTAGATCCTCTTATTTGGTGGATCTTTTACTTGGGGGGTGGAGACAATCACGAAAGTGCATCCAGGGTAGATAGGTTCGTCTATTCAGCTGATTGGGAGGATGTTTTTCTACAGGTTAAGCAAACATCACTTCCAAGAATAGGGTCTGATCACAACCCTATTCTTCTCACTTGTGGGGATTGGAATTTCAAGAAATCTTATTTTAAATTCGAAAATTGGTGGCTAGAAGTAGCGGGATTTAAAGACAAGGTCAAAGAGTAGTGGAGTTCTTTCCTAGCAGCGCCAAGCCTGCTTTCATTCTAGCTAGCAAGTTAAAACTCCTCAAAAAGGAGTTGATGCAATGGAGCAGAAACAATAGGGAAAATTGGAAACAAAGAAAAGAAGAGGTGCTAGAACAACTAAGGACATGGGAAACTGTACAAGAGCAAACAAATCTCACTGATGACGAGTTAGTTCAAAAGACCCACCTAGCCATGGAGTTTGAAGAGGTGGCAAAGAGGGAGGAAATAGCATGGAGGCAAAGGTCAAAAGTGTAATGGTTGAAGAACGGAGACATGAGTACCAAGTATTTCCACAAGATGGCTAATGCCCACAAGAGGTATAATTCTATAGATTCATTTGAGGTGAAAAAACAAACCATCACTGAACCAGAAGAAATTAAAAGTGCCAACCAATGCTACTATCTGAACGACTATCGTTTTGCTCACCTAACGTTCACCTAACGTTCTCTCACCTAACGTTCACCTAAAGCTCCAACGGTCGACGCCGACGCTGACGCCCGCGACGACATCATCGGCAACAGGTAAAGTCTCTCTCCCCCCAGATCTCCTCATCCCCGTCTCTACCCTCTTCTCTTCCTTTTACCCTTTACCTCCCCCTGGGCACTGCTATTGCCGGCGGGCGTAGGTTCCCGCCGGCTCGACTTGACTCCGGCGACAAGTAAAGGCACAACATTGGTAAGAGCAGGTTGGTATGAAGACCCAGTCCCGACAAGTCCAGAGGTCGCTCCGGCGTCATTCCGGCGACGCACCGACGGGCTTGTTCTGGTGACCCTTCTCCGGCAACCAATTTCTACTACAAACTTGCCGGAACCAGCAGCACGCAGGAGTATCTCGATGACATCTAAACCACTGATTTTTAGTTACTTCTTACTATTTAGTTTCCTTGTATTATTCTTCTATTGTGACTAGAGCTTTGACTGGCTGGTTTAGCTTTTGGTGGTTACTGGGTGTTGTTCTAGCTGCTAGACCGGTAGGGTGTTTTCTGCATGACGGGCTTTTGTCCTGCTTTTGCCTATTAGTTTGCTTGTCTGTTTGGGGTTCCGTGTAGGTCCTTGAGTAGTGGCTTTAGGGGTTGATGGTGGAGTAGGGTCATGTCTGAAGGGCTGGGGTGGGGGGTTCGTTTTGGGAGTGGGTGTAGTGAGGAGGACAGGGGTGGGTGTGGGGTCGAGGTCGGGAGGCAGGGATAGTAGGTGAGGGGTGGTAGAGGTAGGCGAAAGGCTAGAGAGGATAGGGTCTTGGAACATAGGGACCTTTTAGGGTAAGTTCGTTGAGCTGGTGGAGATTCTTAAGAAGAGGAGGATTAATATTACGTGTGTTCAGGAGACTAAGTTGGTAGGGTCTAAGGCTAGGGATGTGGATAGGTACAAGTTGTGGTACTCTGGGAGTGAGAGGCATCGGAATGGAGTGGGCATCTTAGTGGACGAGGAGCTTAGAGGGCAGGTAGTGGAGGTCAGGCGGGTCAGTGATAGGCTGATGACGATTAAGTTGGTCTTTGGGGGCTTTACGCTGCGTGTGTGTAGTGTTTATGCCCCGCAGACGGGCTTGGATGAGGGGGTGAAAGAGAGTTTTTGGGAGGCTTTGGACGAGGTGGTGCGAAGCGTGCCTAGTTCGGAGAAGATTGTCATAGTAGGGGACTTCAATGGACACATTGGGGTTTTGTCGGGAGGCTATGAAGATGTGCATGGAGGTTTTGGTTTTGATGATAGAAATGGGGAGGGAGCTGCTCTGTTGTAGTTCGCGAGGGCCTTTGGGCTGGTGGTTGTGACTTCGACTTTTTCGGAGAAGGAGGATCACGTGATTACCATCCGAAGTGCGATAGCAAAGACTCAAATTGACTTTTTGCTGCTTAGGAAGGGGGATAGAGCCTTCTGTAGGGACTGTAAAGTCATCCTGGGTGAGCATCTTTCGACCCAACACAGGCTTCTGGTGATGGACATGATTATCAAGAAGAGCAAAAGAGAAGAGTCGGGGAGGGTCGTCTTAGAATTAAGTGGGGAGGCTTGACGCCTGTTACTGCACTGGAGATAGGGGAGAAGGTGGTGGGAATAGGGGTGTGGGAGTGCAGGGGGATGTGAATGTTGCATGGGATAGGGCTGCCAGTTGCATCACGGAGACTGCTAGAGAAGTGTTGGGTGTTTCGAGGGGTCGGGCAGGATGGCATAAGGGGGACTGGTGGTGGAATGAAGAAGTTAAAAAGAAAGTGGAGAGTAAGAAGAAGGCGTATGTTAAGTTTTTTGAGAGTAAAGATGAAGAGAAACGGGTGAATAGGAAAGTGTACAAAATAGCAAGGAAGGAGGCTAAGTTAGCAGTTGCGGCTGTTAAGACAGCAACATTTGAGAGCCTATATGTGAGGTTAGAGGAGAAAGGTGGGTAAAAGAGACTGTATAGGCTGGCTAAAGCTAGGGAGCGAAAGGGTCGTAATCTCGATCAAGTGAAGTGCATTAAGGAGGAGGATGGGAGAGTTTTGATAGAGGACGCCCACATTAAGAAGAGATGGCAGGAGTATTTTCTTGGCTTATTGAACGAGTAGGGGGACAAAAACATTGAGCTAGGGGTGCTGGAGCACTCGGAGGAAAATTGGGATTTCGGTTACTGTAAATGTACTAAGGTTGAGGACGTCAGAGAGGCTATTCGTGGGATGCGGAGAGGTAGGGCGACGGGGCCTGACGAAATTTTGGTGGATTGTTGGAAGTTTATTAGTGGAGCAGGTTTGAGGTGGTTGACTGATTTGTTTAACGACATTTTTATGACTGCAAAAATTCCTGAGGCTTAGAGATGGAGTACGATGATTCCGTTATATAAAAACAAGGGTGACATTCAGAGTTGCGACAACTGTAGGGGTATTAAGTTGTTGAGTCATACTATGAAGATTTGGGAGAGGGTGGTTGAGTGGAGATTGAGGAGGGTCGTGTCCATTTCGAAAAATTAGTTTGATTTTATGCTTAGTCGCTCGATGACAGAGGCAATCCGCCTGGTGAGAAGATTGGTGGAGCAGTATAGGGAAAGGAGGAAGGATTTACACATGGTGTTCATCGACCTAGAGAAGGCTTATGACAAAGTCCTGAGGGAGGTTCTTTGGAGATGCTTGGATGTGAGAGGGGTCTCGACGGCGTACATCAGAGCTATTAAGGACATGCACGACGGAGGGAAGACTCGGGTGAGGACGGCGGGAGGAGACTCAGAACATTTTTCAGTAGAGACAGGGTTGCATCAGGGATCGACTCTCAGCCCATTTTTGTTTGCGCTTGTGATGGACGTGTTGACGCAGAGTATTCAAGATGAGGTGCCGTGGTGTATGTTATTTGTAGATGATGTAATGCTAATTGATGATACGCGGGAGGGGGTGTGTGTGTGTGAATGGAAAATTGGAGGTTTGGGGGTAAACTCTCGAGTCAAAGGGGTTCAGGTTGAGTAGGTCCAAGACGGAGTATATGGAATGCAAGTTTAGTGACTTGGAGTAGGAGGAGGGAGTGGTGGTGAGGTTGGATTCCCAGGATGTTTGTAAGAGGGACATTTTTAAGTATCTTGAGTCCATGATTCAGGGGAATAGCGAGATTGATGAGGATATCTCTAAACGGATTGGTGCAGGTTGGATGAAGTGGAGGCTCGCCTCAGGAGTGTTATGTGATAAGAAAGTGCCCTTAAATCTTAAAGGCAAGTTTTACAGAGTGGCAGTTCATCCGGCCATGCTGTATGGTGCGGAGTGTTGGCCAGTCAAGAGCTCCCACATTCAAAAATTGAAGGTAGCGGAAATGAGAATGTTGCGTTGGATGTGTGGACTTACTAGAGGGGATAGATTTAGGAATGAGATTATCTGGGAGAAGGTGGGAGTGGCTTCGGTGGAGGACAATATGCGGGAAGGAAGGCTGAGATGGTTTGGGCATGTGATGAGGAGGGGCACAGATATCCCGTTTCGTAGGTGTGAGAGGCTAGGGGAAGAGGTAGACCGAAGAAATACTGGAGAGAAGTGATTAGACATGACATGGGGCTATTTCAGCTTATTGAGGACATGACTCTAGATAGGAAGATATGGAGGTCGCGGATAAGAGTAGAAGGTTAGTGCGTGTGTGGGTGGTAATGAGTAGTTAGGGGGTTCTGGTGTAGTCGGGTTAGTAATCCTAGGACTGTGTTCTTTGATAGAAACCGCTAGTGTTGGCGACTACGGGGGGTGGTCGCTTCTTATTTCTTATCTCCTATTTTTATTAGTATTGCTCTTATTTTCGTGTCTCCCTTAGCATCTATTTTTATTATTTTTCATTTCTTATTTCGGTTATGCCACAACATTCTGTTTCATGTAGTTCTATGACCTTGTTTTACTATTCTTTATCTTGAGCTGGGGGTCCATCGGAAACAACCTCTCTACTTCTTCGGAGGTAGCGGTATGGACTGCATACATTTTAACCTCCCCAGACCCCACTTGGTGGGAATACACTGGGTTTGTTGTTGTTGTTGTTGGAGCAACAGTTGTGTCAAATGATGAACAAAGTTGGTTGCAAAACTTTGAGGGGGAAGAGGTACGAGAAAGCATCAAGTCTTGTGCAATTGACAAGGCACTAGGTCCAGCTGGATTCACAATGAACTTTTTCCTGAATTTTGGGAGTTAGTTAAAAAGTTATCACGGAGACAATGCAATACTTTCATGATCACCAAGTGTTTGAAAAGAGCTTGA
>NC_061111.1:242267529-242346219 GCF_002878395.1 Capsicum annuum | reverse complement strand
TAGGGAATATGATAAGTTGGGTTTGATAACAGAAGGATATTAGACCCTGTAAGTTGGGATAACTGGAGTAAGAAGTGCACATGTATGTTTGGTTTCTATGCTAGAAATTACTCACAAGTTGCAGTGCTCTGCAAATAATTTGGTCTGCCTTCTTTCCCTGCTTTGTTTTCAGATTGCAAATTACCTTCCTTCAGATGAGGATCTGGATTATCCTAAAAAGTTGGAGCAATCTGTTTCAGCAGAACTGGGGTCACCATCTGTAAGTGCCGACTCTTTGTCTTGTGACGGATCTTCAGTTGAATTTTTTAACATATATCTTTAGAGGAAATAAGAGCTAAGATGGCTTTTATCTTTATCTTCTTTTTTTGTCCTGGTCTTTGTAATTTTTGATGGAGAAGTTTGCATCCTCTTATGGAGGTTGCAGTTTGATATATGGAGGTTCTGTAATCAGTATCTTGCTTAAGGTTGGGAACTGACTTTTCTTAACCTGTGATTCTAGTTGGATGACATTTGTTGTACAGTGTGAAGCAAGCTATATTAAAGTTTCAAGGTGTAAAATTTGAAAATTAGAGGGCTGATGGAGTTTGTATTTTACAGTTCTTATTTCTTCTAAGATGGAGTTTTAGGATTTCTGTTAGTATAGACTATAGATCTTTTTATTGGTTATTTATTATCAATAGGTCAAGTGTGTTGCCTTAGCAACCTTCTCAAAGACTTAGTGTATGTCAATAAATTGTTTCAGAAGAAAATAAGTTAATTTGTGCTGATTTATGTAACTTGAATTTGTTTTTTGCAGATATTTTTCCCTGCCTCTTTGCTGTAAACATGATTCTCTGCGATTTTGCACTATATTCTATGTCCCGTTGTTTGATTTTTTTTAATTTTTTTTCTGGTTATTTTGCACCATATTCTCTGCTTCCTTATTTTAAATTTGGTGCAGACTGAACAAAACCAAGATGTTTCCGGAACCTGGTATCCTCCCCTGGAGAAAACCATATCATGTCTATCAAAACTGTACTGTTCTCTAGAATCAGCAGTTTTTACTGGATTAGCTCAGGTAAGCAGTTACTTTTGCTATCAGTGCCCCTTCTAATCGCAGCCAAATGTTTCTGGATCCTAATTTCCTGTTTTTCTTTCTCAGGAAGTTGTAGAATTCTGCTCGTTATCCATTCAAGTAAGTTTCTTCAGTTGAAGTTCATGTATTTGACTGTTCTGCTGATAATGCTGTGAAATTTGTAATGTTGTCTCATTCATATTTTTTGTTCAATCTGCTGTTTGTTATTGCTGAACATTTAATTCCTTCAGAAAGCTAGCAAACTTATTGGCAAAAGATCGTCATCAATGGATGCACAACTTTTCCTAATAAAGCATCTTCTCATTCTGAGGGAGCAGGTGGTTTCTCTTGCTTGCTTTTGAAATTCCTAGTTCTTGTCATAACTGCAGGATTCTAACTTAAGATGCCTTCCAGATTGCCCCATTCGACATAGAATTTTCAGTCACACACAAGGAGCTTGATTTTTCGCATTTGCTGGTGAGTTTTGAGTATCTACTATTTACATTGGTATTCATTTCTTCATTGTACACCACTTCTCTGCTGCAGATGTATTTTGCTTTGATAAATGACATTATCTGATTTGGAGAAGAAGCTCTTTTTAGATATTTTTCTAGTTTGTTTTAAAGGCAGAGTTTACTCTTTCAACTATGCAATATTACTATATTAGACTGAAATCATCTCTTATGGAATTAGACGAATTGGAAAGTTGACTCCAGTGAATTCACACCAACCCCTTTGATCTCTGTTGTCAAGTTTGAAACCCTCGTCATTTTCCGTCACAATTTCGCTGATTTAATCGTAATGGTAACTCTGGCTGACACTGCTCATGGATGAATGCACAGTTATGTGTTAAGAGTTAATTTTTCCCTTGATTGTCAGTAATATTGTAGCACAAGTCATTTCCAATCAAAATCTTAAGTCAATTTGAGTCGAACTTACAAATTGCTTCCTTCCCAAATTTTGGTTCCGAGTCAGATGGTGCGAATGCTCAAGTGACAGACTATCCCATGTATAAGATTCTGATCCTATCCAGGACTGTGAAGACAGTGGTCGACTTGTATGTATAGCATGTCAGAGCTGTAGAGGAATAGTTCTCAGGTACCAAATGCAGGGAAGATTAGGTGGTAGTAGATAAGGCCAGTACCAACAGAGGTGCCTCTCAATCTCCCTGAAGATCCTGTCACCTATAAGCTCTGAAGTCCGAATGATCCTAGCTGAAGTAAAGATCTTTCTCTGGTATGCCAGAAGAATTGTCTACCTACACATAGGCTGGAGACACATTCTTGTCCAATAATATTCTCGTATTTCCTTCAAGCCAAATGCATCATACAATTCCAAACATTGCTCCTCCATAAACTTTTGCTTTTGCTAGACTATTCCAACAACAACAACAACAACAAACCCAGTGTATTCCCACCTGGTGGGGTCTGGGGGGTAGGATGTACGCAGTCCATACCTCTACCTCTGAAGAAGTAGAAAGACTGTTTCCGATAGACCCCCGGCTCAAGACACGCGGTACCTCACAAACACATAGTAAAGCACAACACAAGGTTACAAGATTACATAACATAAATACGGCACCCATAAGTAATATAAAACAGAGGAAAGCACACAGATTCATAATAAAACATGGGACACGGACTCCTAACAGGAATAAACCCCCACCAAGTAGTTCCCTATACTAGAGACTCAGACTGGCCCTAGTCCACTGCCCTGATTCGCGTCCTCCAGACCTTCCTATCTAGGGTCATGTCCTCGGTGAGCTGTAACTGCTCCATGTCTCGCCTAATCACCTCACCCCAGTACTTCTTCGGCCTACCCCTACCCCGCTTAAACCCATCCAACGCTAGCCTCTCACACCTACGGACCGGGGCATCCATGCCCCTCCTCTTCACGTGTCCGAACCATCTCAACCGGGCTTCCCGCATCTTGCACTCCACTGGTGTCACACCAACCTTCTCCCGGATGTTCTCATTCCGAACTCTTTCCCCTCTAGTCAGCCCACACATCCAGCGCAACATCCGCATTTCTGCCACCCTCATCTTTTGGATGTGGGAGTTCTTAACTGGCCAACACTCCGCTCCATACAACATGGCCGGACGGACTATCGCCCTGTAGAATTTGCCTTTAAGCTTAGGCGGCACCTTCTTATCACACAGCACCCCCGACGCGAGCTTCCACTTCATCCATCTCGCCCCAATACGGTGCGAGACATCCTCGTCAATCTCACCGTTACTCTGGATCACGGACCCGAGATACTTGAAACTCTCCCTCTTACCTACCTCCTGTGATTCCAGCTTCACTACTACCTCATTCTCCCGCCTTACGTCATTAAACTTGCATTCCACATACTCTGTCTTGCTTCTGCTCACCCTGAACCCTTTAGACTCAAGGGTTTGCCTCCACACCTCTAATTTGTCACTCACACCCCCTCGAGTCTCATCTATCAGAACTACATCGTCTGCAAAAGGCATACACCACGGCACCTCCCCTTGAATACGCCGCGTCAACACATCCATCACCACTGCAAACAAAAAGGGACTAAGAGTAGATCCCTGATGCAACCCTGTCCGGACCGTGAAATGCTCTGAATCTCCTCCCGCCGTCCTCACCTTAGTTTTCGCTCCATCATACATATCCTTGATTGCTCTGATATATGCCAGCGGTACTCCACTCACCTCCAAGCATCTCCAAAGCACCTCCCTGGGGACTTTGTCATAGGCCTTCTCCAGGTCGATAAATACCATGTGCAGGTCCTTCTTCCTCTCCCTATACTGTTCCACCAACCTCCGTACCAGGTGAATTGCCTCCGTCGTCGAGCGGCCAGGCATAAATCCAAACTGGTTTTCTGAAATAGACACTATCCGTCTCAGCCTCACCTCGACCACTCTCTCCCAGATCTTCATAGAGTGACTCAATAACTTAATCTCCCTATAGTTGTTGCAACTCTGGATGTCCCCCTTATTCTTATAGAGAGGTATCATGGTGCTCCACCTCCAAGCCTCGGGCATCTTTGCCGTCTTGAAGATTTCATTAAACAATCCCGTCAACCACCTAAGACCAGCCTCTCCAACGAACTTTCAAAACTCGACCGGTATCTCATCCGGCCCCGTCGCCCTACCCCTTCGCATTCTGCGAACAGCCTGTCTAACCTCTTCTACCTTAAAACGTCTACAATAGCTAAAATCCCGACACTCCTCTGAGTGCTCCAGTTCCCCTAGCACAATAGCTCTATCCCCTTTGTCATTCAAGAGCCTATGAAAGTACGACTGCCATCTATTCTTAATGTGGCCGTCCTCCACCAACACTCTACCGTCCT
The DNA here is from genome assembly GCF_002878395.1 of Capsicum annuum. Classification (NCBI taxonomy): domain Eukaryota; kingdom Viridiplantae; phylum Streptophyta; class Magnoliopsida; order Solanales; family Solanaceae; genus Capsicum; species Capsicum annuum. Next base: position 242,341,846 of record NC_061111.1, on the reverse strand, counting down.
CCCCCTTAATGCACCTCACCTGATCGAGGTCACGACCCTTCCTCTCCCTAGCCTTAGCGAGTCTAAACAACTTTTTCTCCCCTCCCTTCCCCTGCAACCCTGCATACAGGCTCTCAAAGGCGGCCGTCTTAGCTGCCGTGACTGCTGACTTAGCCTCCTTCCTCGCTAGCTTGTACTCTTTCCTGTTTACCCGCTTCTCCTCTTCGTCCTTACTCTCCACCAACTTGGCATACGCCCCTTTCTTGGTCCCCACTTTCTTCTCCACCTCTTTATTCCACCACCAATCCCCCTGATGGTGCCCGGCCCGGCCCCTAGAAACCCCCAACACCTTACTTGCATTCTCTCTGATGCACCTAGCCGCCCTATCCCACATACTATCCACGTCTCCCCTACACTCCTACACCCCCATTCCCGCCAACTTCTCCCCTATCTCCCACGCATTCACTGACGTCAAGCCGCCCCACTTAATTCTAGGTCTACACTCCCTACTCCTCCTCTTTCTATTCTTCTTTATACCCAAATCCATAACCAAGAGCCTATGCTGGGTCGAAAGATTCTCACTCGGGATGACCTTACAGTCCTTACACCACGCCCTATCCCCTTTCCTAAGCAACAAAAAGTCAATTTGGGTCCTGGCTACCGCGCTTCGAAAGGTGATCAGGTGCTCGTCCTTCGGGAAGCCCGAGTTCACCACCACCAGCCCAAAGGACCTCGCAAACTCCAATAGGGTAGCCCCCTCTTCATTTCTCTCCCCAAAACCAAAACCACCATGCACATCACCAAAGCCTCCCGGTAGCGCCCCGATGTGCCCGTTGAAATCTCCTGCTACAACAATCTTTTCCGAGCTAGGCACGCCTCTCACCACCTCCTCCAAAGCCTCCCAAAACCGCATCTTCTCCTCCCCCTCCGATCCCATTTGCGGCGCATAGGCACTACACACGTTCAGGGTAAACCCCCGAATGACCAACTTAATAGTCATCAACCTATCGTTGATCCTCTTCACCTCTACTACCTGACCTTTAAGCTCTTCATCCACTAAGATGCCAACTCCATTCCTACGCCTCTCGCTCCCAGAGTACCACAGCTTGTAACCATCGACATCCCTAGCCTTAGACCCTACCCACTTGGTCTCCTGAACACACGCAATGTTGATCCTCCTCTTCCTAAGGGTCTTCACAAGCTCTATGGACTTGCCCTGCAGTGTCCCTATATTCCAAGACCCAACCCTCAGCCTACCGTCACTACCCGCACGCCCTCCACTACTCCCCCGCGGCCAAACCTTGGCCTCCCTCCCACTCCCGCCCTTTCCTCATCCCCCGCCCCCACCACGGCCCCCCGCCCCAACCCCCTCGGACATGACCCTATCCACCCATTACTGCCCACAGCCACAACTAGATGAGAGTATAAGAGAATATAAAGATAATATAAAGATATAAAGACATAAACGATGGTAATAGCAAAGCAGCAGCAAGTAATACAAGGCTCACACAAATTCAAAGAAGTACTCCAGCAACCAAACTATACTCAATTACTAGTATAATACGAAGAATGAAAGAATGCAGAATGAAGAATGAAATAAGCAAAGGTTAGAAGTCACCAGATTTCGCTTGTAGACCAAGCCGGCAACCAAGCCCCGCGTCGACTTGCTGCCGGGGGATTTCGCTGCTGAGATGGATCTGCGGCTGCTGGCGACCGAGCTGCGGTTGCGGCTGAAGACCGAGCTTCGGCTGTTGGACTGTTGTACCGGCGCTGGAGGAGGGGGGTGGGGGTGGGGGTGGGGGTGGGGGTCTGGACAGAGAAGGGTGGAACTCATCAAAGGCTTCCATGAGCCCATGTTAAAGTATCCCAGTACGTCTGAGAAAAGGTCATCGTAGCCTAATGACAATTTTTTTTCTAAAATCCTTGCTTCCAAGGCGGGTGGGGGTCTGGACAGAGAAGGGTGGAACTCATCAAAGGCTTCCATGAGCCCATGTTAAAGTATCCCAGTACGTCTGAGAAAAGGTCATCGTAGCCTAATGACAATTTTTTTTCTAAAATCCTTGCTTCCAAGGCTTTGGTCTAGTGGTAAGATGCATAGTCCGTGATATATGGATTAGGCGCCCTCTATGGGTTCGAATCCTGTTTCATATGAGAGCCGCCTGGTATTTAAGTGGAGAAAGGTAGAAGAGTAGGCCCATTATGTACTGAGCTTCAAACCCTGCATACCTGACCTTCGGATATTTCTTGTTTATTAAAAAAAAGATTGTCTAATCTCTTCTCAAAGCCATCGACCGGCTCCTATTTTTAGTTGAATGGAACATCAGTTTAAGCCTTCAACTCTGAGCTTTGAACTGTGCATAACTGACCCTCGGGTATTTCTCAGTTATAATCAAAATATTGTCTCGTATCATCTCAAAGACATTGACGTCTCCTATTCTGTAATAGAATGGATCATCAATTTAAGCTTTCAAATCTCATGTTACATGTGCCAATTTGTTAGCTTTAGATTAATGTTTGATTGACTGGTACATTGTAAAACTTTTATAAATTTCCAGGAGCATCTAAGGCGGATTCTAAGGGGTCAGGCATCAATCTTTGACTGGTCGAGATCAACTTCATTAGCTAGAACTTTGTCTCCACGAGTTTTGGAAAGTCAAATTGACGCCAAGAAGGTATCTGCTCCATTTAGTTTACAGTAGTTTTCACTTGAGTAGCTTTTAGTATCAATGGATTGTAGTGATTTTTATTTAGCGCTCCCATCTCATTAAAAAGATTAATTTTCATGCATTTTGGTTGACTCTTCTGTATAAACAATTAAAGTATCACTTAATTAATCAATCTGCACCTAATTCCAAACTTGTTAGTATTGATGTCGTCATAATTTGTCAACTTTTATCCTAGACACCAATCTGCAACACACTCCTGGTTTGTCCCTACTTGGGACCGGATATGCTTTCTCAAAAGGTTATTTCACATAAGTGAATTTCAGTATAGAAAAGGGTTCACAGAAATTCATATAATCAATATAATATTCAACCTGTTGCAAAGTCATTTAACTTTTCTGTTGTCCAGTCTGTTCCACTATTCTTTGCTTAGTGCTACTATAGATTGGAGAGCAGTTGGAGCGTATTGCATAACTTACTAAATGTCGAATACCATAGCTCATTCACAAGATGTGATAAAAAGCTGCAAGGTGGAAAACACAATATTTGTCCTGAGGAAGACTAAATTTATCAACTCAGTGTTGGATGCTCTTCCCACTTATATGATGTCTGTTTTTTCCAATTCTTAAGGGAGTTAAAAAAAGTTAAGACAGGTTGAGGAGTGGTTTTCTTTGGCAAGGCAACAAAGTGAACAGAAGCATCAACCTGGTGAAATGGGAAGTACCAACCTTAAGCAAGAAGTAGGGTGGTATGTGCATTAAGAATCCGTGTCTGCATAATAAGTCTTCTCCAAAAATGGCGATGGAGGTTCAACATGGAGGATTTAGCACTATGGGGAAATTTCATATTGGAGAAATATGGAATGGAAAATCAATGGATTACAAAAGGAGTCAAAGGCCCCTACGGTTGTGGTATCTGGAGAATCAGTGGCAAGTTTTCTGGGACAAAGTGGAGATCACAGTGGATAATGGAAGCAAGACTGAATTTTGGGAGAATCAATGGGTTGGTGGTCCCAGTTTGAAGTCTACGCTACCTGTTCTATGTTTGTTAAGCCTCCAAAAAAATGCTAAAGATGATCAAGTCTCGAGTGAAGGTTGGAAAATTGAGTCTTACCCCAATGCTTCAGCTCCTGGGTACTTTTAGAGGAACTACTGTGTACTGAGACAAACTCAAATGGAGGTTGGACGGGAAAGGAGAATTTTGAGTCAAGTCTGTCTACTACAACATGGACCACATAAGTTATCAAAATGTGTCTTGACCTTGGAAGCTTATTTGGAAAGTCAAAGTTCCACCAAAGGTATCATGTTTTGTTCGGTTGGTGGTAAGGAAAGCATGCCTAACAAAAGATAAATTACAAAGAAGAGGTCTTCCGATTTGTTCAAGGTGTCTATTGTGTGGACAGGAAGGTGAAAGTAATGAGCACCTTTTCGTTCATTGCAAGACAACCATAAATCTGTTTCACATGTTCTTTAGTGTATTGAGGATAAAATGGGTTATGCCCAAATCTATGTTGGAGCTTCTCAGCAACTGGAAGAATGTGGGGAAGAAGCAGTAAAGAGGACTGGTGGCAGGTGATCCCTGCTTGCGTTTGGTGGACAGTTTGGAAGGAGAGGAACTCAAGACATTTTGAAGATACTAGCAATCCCATCCAGATAATTAGGTTGAATTGTCGTAGTTTTTTTTCTTTTTTTGGGTGTAAACAAAATATATAGGGGGAAATAGGAGAATTAGTAGATGTAATTGGCAATACATAAGCTTGTGAGTTTTGGGGTAGGAGACCTGTTAGAGAATTGGATTGGAATGTAGTGTCTATAAATAGGGTCTCAATGTAATAATTTAGAGACACAATTTTCAATAATATTTTCTCTATTAATTCTCACATGGTATCAAAGAGTTGGTGAGAAACTTTAGGAAAAAAAAAAAAACTAGTCACCGTCGTCAATTTCGGTGACTGATTTGTGCCATTTTTTATTTTGTGGGTTGTGTGAAAAATACACCACCACCAAGAGGATCGGAAAGCTCAGGCGACACAAACCCGACCAACACCACTGGAAAATCACCCTCCACGCCCTCCCATGCGCCTGCCGGAAATTCGGCAACATCAATCACATGCCAGCGCATGAAACTTCTCCGGTTAAATTTTTTTTGAGTGGTTCCTTTTTTGTTGCGGTCGCCGTTCTATTCCGATCCGACCACTTATTTTTTTGTTTAGATTCCGGCGACTTTTGAAAAATTCCGGCCATCGGAATTAGGGTTCCGGCGAAAACAAAAAACCTGCAAGTTCAAATTTCCAGATTTCCAGAACTGTTTCTTGGTATTTTCATGTCAAATTCCCAAGATATCGTTTGGGCATGATATTTTTTGGCTCCAAAAATATTGAAATTGGAATTTCAAGTCCTATGATTAAATCTGAGCCCTTAATGAGAAGATCCGAAAATCAAACGTCACAGTCCATGAAGAATCGATGAGGGGAAGGTCGATTTGGAAGATCGCGTCCTAAGTGTAGTTATTGTAAAAGGTTTGGACATACTCGTGGCATATGTTATTCTCGACCTAAGTGTAGTTATTGTAATATGCTTGGACATACTCGTGGAATATGCTATTCTTTACATGGTCGACCAACTAAAAATGCTCATTTTGCTCAGTCTAATCAACGGGTGTATTTATCTGGCAAGGAATATAATGAGTATCTTCAGTATCAAGCAAGTAAGCATATATTTCTACCAATAGCCTCAATCGCACAATCTCCTAGCTTTGGATCATGAGTTGTGGACTCAGGTGCTTCTGATCATATTTCTGGTAATAAATCACTTTTGTCTGATATTGTTTATTCACAATCTCTTCCAGCTATTACTTTAGCTAATGAAATTCGAACAGAGCCAACAGGAGTTGGACTAGCCAAACCCCTATCTTCTGTCACTCTAAACTCTGTTCTTTATGTCCTGGTTGTCCTTTTAATCTTACATGTGTTAGTCGTTTGACACGTGCCCTTGATTGTAGTATAACTTTTTTTAATGATTCTTTTCTAATGCAGGACCGCAAAACGGGACAAACAATTGGCATAGGACATGAATCACAAGGCTTTTACCATCTTACCTCTTCAAATTCCTTCACAGCATGCTCTGCTATAGATCCTCCCAACCTTATTCACAAACGTTTGGGACATCCTAGTCTATCCAAGCTACAAAAGATGTGCCTAGTTTGTCTAGTCTATCCACATTAGATTGTGAGTCATGTCAACTTAGTAAACACACCTGTGCTACATTTTCACGTAGTATTGAGAGTCGCTCAGAGTCTATTTTCTCATTAGTTCATTCCGATAGTTGGGGTCCTAGTAGAGTCAGTTCACCCTTAGAATTTCGTTACTTTGTTACTTTCATCGATGATTTTTCAAGATGTACTTGGGTTTACTTAATGAAAGATCGTTCCGAGTTTATTCTCCATATTCAAAAGTTTTTGTGCTGAAATATAAAATCAATTTGGTGTTTCTATTCGTGCTTTTCATGGTGATAATGCCTTAGAATACTTATCCTCCCAGTTTCAGGAGTTTATGACTCATCAAGAAATCATTCACCAAACATCATGTCCATACACCTCTCAGCAGAACGGTATAGCAGAGAGAAAAAATAGGCATCTCATTGAGACTGCTCGCACTCTTCTCATTGAATCCCATGTTCCACTACGTTTTTAGGGCGATGTGGTCCTCGCATCTTGCTATCTTATTAACAGAATGCCATCATCTTCAATCCAGAATAAGGTTCCCGATTCCATAGTATTTCTTCAATCACATCTCTACTCTATCCCCCCTCGTGTTTTTGGGACATGTTTTGTTCATAACTTAGCTCCAGGAAAAGATAAATTAGCCCCTCGTGCTCTCAAATGTGTCTTCCTTGGTTACTCTAGAGTTCAAAAAGGGTATCAATGCTATTCACCTGATATGGGTTGCTACCTTATGTCCGCTGATGTCACATTCTTTGAATCTCAACCTTACTATACATCTTCTGATCATCTTAATATCTCTGAGGTTTTACCTATACCTTCAGTCTTACCCACACCAATCTTTGAGGAATCTACAGTTACTTCTCCATCTCCAGCTACAGTGCCACCACTTTTGACTTATCACTGCCGCCCATGTCCAGTATCAGTCCCAGAGGATTCATGTCCTGCGCCTGACGCTTCCCCTACTGCGGACCTCTTAGTCAATCAGTTGCACTTCAAAAAGGTATAAGATCCACTCGTAATGCTAACCCACATTATACTTTCTTGAGTTATCATCGTTTGTCATTGCTCCATTATGCTTTTGTATCATCTTTGTCCTCTATTTTCATTCCTAAGACTACAGGTGAAGCACTTTCCCATTCAGGATGGAAACATGCTATGATTGATGAGATGCCTGCTTTACATACGAGTGGTACTTGGGAGCTTGTTTCCCTTCCTGCAGGTAAATCTACTGTAGGTTGTCGTTGGGTTTATACAGTCAAAGTTGGTCCAGATAGTCAGGTTGATCGGCTGAAGGCTCGCCTTGTTGCCAAAGGATATACACAGATATTTGGGCTTGATTATAGTGACACTTTCTCTCTCGTGGCTAAAATAGCATCAGTCCGTCTTTTTCTCTCTATGGCTGCTGTTCGTCATTGGCTTCTTTATCAGTTGGATATTAAGAATGCTTTTCTGCATGGTGATCTTGAGGAAGAAGTTTATATGGAGCAACCACTTGGTTTTGTTGCTCAGGGGGAGTCTAGTAGCCTTGTATGTTGATTGCGCAAGTCACTCTATGGTTTGAAACAATCCCCTCAAGCCCGGTTCGGAAAGTTTAGCACAGTTATTCAGGAGTTTGACATGATTCGTAGTGGAGCTGATTTATCGCCATTCTGAACCAAATCTGTGTATTTATTTGGTGGTTATGTTGACGATATAGTTATCACCGGCAATGATCAAGATGGTATCACTAACTTGAAGCAACATCTCTTTCAGCATTTCCAGACTAAAGACCTTGGCAGATTAAAATACTTTCTAGGTATTGAGGTTGCTCAGTCCAGCTCAGGTATTATTATTTCTCAACGCAAGTATGCTTTAAACATTCTTGAGGAAACAGGAATGATGGGATATCGACCCATTGACACTCCTATGGATCCAAATGCTAAACTTCTGCCAGGACAGGGGGAGCCACTCAATGATCCTGGAAGGTATAGACGGTTGGTTGGAAAGTTGAATTATCTCACAGTGACTAGACGTGACATCTCTTTTACTGTGAGTGTTGTAAGTCAGTTTATGACTTCTCCTTGTGATAGTCATCATTGGGATGCAGTTGTTCGGATTTTGCAATATATAAAGTCATCTCCAGGTAAAGGACTACTCTTCGAGGATCGAGGCCATGAGCATATCATTGGATATACAGATGCTGATTGGGCAGGATCACCCTCTGATGGACGTTCTACATCTGGATATTGTGTTTTAGTAGGAGGTAATTTGGTGACCTGGAAGAGTAAGAAACAAAGTGTGATTGCTCGATCTAGTGCCGAAGCAGAATATCGAGCAATGGCTGCAACAACTTGCAAGCTGGTTTGGATCAAACAATTGGTGAGAGAATTAAAATTTGGAGAAACTTGTAAGATGGAACTTGTATGTGATAATCAGGCAGCCCTTCATATTGCATCTAATCCAGTGTTCCATGAGAGGACCAAGCACATAGAGATTGATTGTAACTATGTGAGAGAAAAGATACTCTCGGGAGATATTGTTACAAAATTTGTGAAGTTAAGTGATCAACTTGCAGATATCTTCACCAAGTCCCTTACCAGTCCTTGTATTAATTATATTTGTAACAAGCTAGGTACATATGACTTGTATGCACCAGCTTGAGGGGGAGTGTTAGAATATAAATAGGAATAGCATATAGAATTCTACTTAGAAAGGGATTGTAATGTAGTGTCCTATTAGGATTAGGATTGGAATGTAGTGTCTATAAATAGAGTCTCAATGTAATAATTTAGAGACATAATTTTCAATAATATTTTCTCTATTAATTCTCACAAAACCCGTTATACTTTTGAATGTTTGTAAAGTTTGACAGACTAACACCTCCTTGGAAGCTGAGTTTTGGTTATTAATACATAGTTACCTTCTCCAAAAAGAAGAAAAGAAAAAAAAGACAAAGAAATCTAGGAAGCATATTGTTGTGGTTATTATTTATTTATATTTTAAGTAGTTTTATTTCTTATATATTTATATTTAAGTAGCTTTATTATTATTCTAGATAGGGTTTTGTGTTTCCTAGTTTCATAAGGATTAGGCTTTCTATTGATTATTTAGAATAGGGTGTTATGATTCCTAGTTTCATAAGGATTAGGCTTTTTATTGATGTATTAAGACTCCTATTTAAAGGGAGATGTGAGGAATAATACGTATGAATAGTTACATTCAAAAACAAGATGTTGGAATTCTCTCTTCCCAGAACTCTAAGGTTTCAACCTTCCTTTAACGAGCTGAAGAGATCGAAGTTGTTTCTTCTTTTGAAATGGAAGGTTTCAGCCTCCCCTTAACGAGCTGAATTTATCTACAAAAATAGGTCGATCTAGGATTCAAACAAAGGCAAGGGAAAGTCAACATCAATTGAGTCAGACTTTTCTGTTCATCGTCTTGTGACTCGATCCTTCGCCAAACATCATAACACATGTATTCTCACGCTTTGGATAGTGAGTGGGAATACATTGTAATTCAGATAATTAATGATGTCCGCCCCCCCCCCCCCCCCTCCCCCAACACTTTCTTTTGAGTTTTGAGAAGCTAACGTTTTTTGTATAACTGTTTGCTGCATAAAAACTGCAGTCATTCATACTTACAAGGGAATATAGAAAGATGTACTAAGCTATAACCTACTTACGGAGATATTAGGACATCAACAAAAGATTCTATATCTTCCATATATTCATGTTTACACCAAAAATAGAAAAGGGTCAGACACTTCATCTTCAGTTTCTGGGTAAAGCTATAATTGTCTTCAAAACACCTTTGATTTCTCTCTTTCCAAACTGTCCACCAAATGCACGCAGGGACAATATTCCATCTTTCTTTATGAGTGAGTTCTATATTTGTTTTAGCACTCGAACACATCAGGTGTATCTCTTGGCATGACCACATGATCCCTTTTAAATTAAGGAAAATTGTCCAAAGTTGTACAGTTAACTTGCAATGTAAAAAAGGATGGTTGGTTGTCTCTGATTCTTCTCTGTCTATATAACATCTAGAGCATAGGTGGAAGCCCCTTTTCTTAAGTCCTTCACAAGTTAGAACTTTTTTCCTCGCCATGAGCCAAGAGCTGCAAGCCACTTTGTGAGGAATTTTAACTTTCTAGATTAGTTTCCAGGGCCAACAACTAATCTGGTTGTTAGAATGATTACATTCTTTGTAAGCTGACCTGACTGAAAAGTCTCCCTTGTTTATCCACTTGCCATGTGTGTCTTCCTGGGAAGGCTGCATGTGTATTTACCCCCTTAAGTTGTTGGGCTAGGAAATCTGGGCCCAAAGGTTTAGAAGCTGGTGGCCTTTTAGTTGGGGAGGCATTCACACGTGGACAGTCACGTGTTTGACTATTAGGGTTTATTTGAAAATTAACCTCGTGCCCTGTCATGATGCTATCTTCTCAAGCCCCATCCCTTGTAAAGCTAGAACCCACTATTAACCGATGGTCTGAAGTTCTTTCCTTGCTTCCTTCGCTGGGAGAGAATCTGGCCGATAATTCACACCAGATTTGGATCGAGAAATTGATCCCTTCATGTTCTATGTTAATAGTCTTTGGAATTGTGTCTCCATTTCCTCTCACCAGAATTCTTGCCCATTTGAGGTGATTCCTCAGTTGGGTCTCTTCCTCAGTTCTTTGAATACATTTTGCGACCATAGATGCAACGGGGGTCCAACCAATCTGATCCAGACCTGTTCGATTGCTGCGGAGCAAGGGATCGATTCCATTGTTGGCGTCCACCATTATAGTCGGAGTCTGTGAAGTTTCGCCTCTCAAGATGTATTCAACAGTTGTTTTTGATGGGAAGTCGAAGAGAAATCGATTCTGCCCCATCTCGTAAATGTTCACTCTGTGGACGTGCTTCCATGTGCTGCTGACCCAACACCTAATATCTTGTAGGGTAGGGGTATCTGCTATTCCTCCAGGGAGGCAGCCAGCCGATGACGCTTCTCGAAAGAAGCTCATTTTGTGAAGAGCTGATCCCTTCAGAGATACGGATGATTTCATCTCTTTCCTGTGGCTTTTCCATCTCTCTTGTAGTCCATTTGTTTCTACTGACAATTTGAGTAGAGCAGTCCTTCCTCTGTCTTTCTAGAGAGTATTGTAAAAGGCTTCGCAGTTGAGCCATTAATGAACTTTGCAATTTCGTTAGCTATGTCCAGCCACCCTGTATTCAATGTAAGTTCAGGAATAATAATGACAGATTTTCTTTTGTTTTGCATGCGTACAATGCTTATATAACGTCCATGTCTGTTGAAATTTCTCGAGCAAAAGAACTCAAGAGGAGTATTCTTGATGCTTCCATCTTCTTACAAAACTCCTTTTCTCTTTGGAAGCGTCCTTCAGTGCAAAGCATAGCCATTCAATTGTCTTCTGACTAAAAAAGGTTCTTATCATGTTGCGTTCTCGTTCTGTCCAGTTGTAGTGAATCTCTGTACGAGACTCTTTCCTGGTGATATCATACGATTTGAAACCAACAAAAAAATAAATCACATTGTCTTCCATCTTTTCCAGCCAAAGGTTGTCTGATTATACACTTTGAGTTGACTTTTGTTGGTTGAAAATGTTAGAAATGGTTTAGCTTGGGGGATGTGCCTGAGAGCATTTTCTTACTTTTTCTCTTTTTCTTTTTTGTGTTATTTAAGCCCTTTTTAAATTGCTAGATTGTTATTGGTCATATGTTCAGAAACTTTTGCTCCCTTGTTCTGGACTACTGGACTTCTGGCACCACTGTGATCTTCCCTCCCTCCCTATTTTTGCTCTGTTGGAACTCTGTTTGTAACTAACTCCTTTCGTTAAGTTCTTTTTGATATCTGATCTTTTAGCTCTAACTTCCATTTTGAGCTCCTCCCTTTCATTTCAAGTTTAAAATCCCCAAAATATTACCTCGCGAGTGTAAACTACCCAAATACTTTACACGTATATGGCTAAAGGAATGATGCTTGAGAGCTTCTCCAAAGCATTGGTTCAGCATTGAAGATGTGGTTCTCTTGGAAGCTTCAGATTCTTTTTCTTAGCAAAAGGAATTGGCTCTTGTGTCATGGTTGAGATAAAACCTAATCTTATAAATGATACTAGCGGGATAAGATATCCTATAATACATATTTATCCTTCTATTTCACAGGCTAGTATCATATATTGACTTTCATGGGTTCTTTTTTCTCTATATAAATCTTAACCATGGTTTTGAGTGGTTTTGGTGTTGTTGTAATGATGCATAGACTGCTATTGATTCTTCCAATTCAGCAGGCGAGTATCATGTATGACTTTATGAAAACATTTTGGGCATCTTTTGTCCCATTACTTGGGGTGGGATATTTTCCTTATTGTTTGTGGATTTGTTTTTTTAAGATGAGTTAAAGGTTTCATTAAAGGAAGTACCAAGGGGATACCAAAACTTACAAGCTACAACATAGCTATATTGTATCAGTTACATTCCCCAAACTCCTATAAATTCCATAAGCTGATCTAAGTGTTCTTCTATATCTCCCTTACACCAAAATACAAATTTTGAAGACATCTATTCCTTAAAAAAAGCAAGGTGACTTCTTCGACTCTCAAAACCTAAGTTACTCGGACTCTTCACTTTCGGTGCTGCACCCATGTCGACATGACATGGGTGTGGGTGTGGGATCCATACCCGATCTGGTCAACCGATTTTGGGTACTTTAACCAAAATCGATTGGAAAAGTTCAGACAGATTTAAGAAATTTTGTAATCAAAACAAAAGCTAAGGTGATATTGAAGAAAATGGAATACCTTGTATATAGAAATTGTTATGTTATTACTTTTTCTTTTTATCTCCTTCCAAGATTTTCTTCTTGAACAATATTTTCTCCTCAAGTTTTTCATATAATTCTCATAATTTATGTTTTATAACTGTATTTTTAGATATTTAAATTATTTTTTGCCGAATCCCCGCGCCCGTATCCATTCCTAGATCCATATCCCTGAATCTTTAAATTGAGACCGTGAAGGATCCGACTTCTAGATCCATACCCGTATCGGACACCCGCACCCAGGTCCGAGCAACTTAGCTCAAAACATCACTTATTTCTTTCCAATCAAATGGTCCAAAAGATGCATAGAGGGTATGTGTGTGTTCGGTATGAAAGAAATTTTCCCGGAAAATAAGTAAGTTTCTTACTTATTTTCTTGTGTATGGTATTTAAGTAAAAAATTAATCTTAAAAGCATTTGTATATAATCTACACAAATACTATGGAAGGTGAGGTGGGGGCTAGGGGTGTGAGGTGGTTGGGATGAGGGCTATGAGGGTGGGTGGGAGATGAAGTATGTTAGAGGGTTGGAGAATACAATCAGTGTAAAATGTCACCTATGAAACTTGTTTTTTCTGACTCCTACTTGGGAAGTCATTTTCCTCATTTTTAAGGAACTCGTTTTCCTAGAGAACATTTTCCAAAATTTTTGAGCAATAGAACATGGGAAAATTAATACTAGAAAATGTTTTCCTCACTAAACATACCCATAGTTAGGGGGTGTGCATCGGTCAGTTCGGTTCAATTTTGTGCATTATCGGTTCGGTTTATCGGTTTTCGGTTTGTAAACACGCTAAATTGATAACCGAACCAATAAGATATTCGTTATCGCTTTTTGGTTAATCGTTTTTTTGTCTTTATCTATTCGGTTTTCGATTTAACCGATAAGAAAATACTCCCTTAATTTTTCTTTACTTTCTTTTATACTTTTACATTTGTTCTACACTATCTTCATGTATAAAGTCTACTCAAATTAAAAGAACTAAGACAACAACTATAATATACAAAAGACAATAAGGTATGTATCTATCTAAAACCACTATTATATAAGTGCGAGTAAAAGTACAATTTTAATATAATCTTATTGGGTTCACGGTTTAACCATTAACTAAAATCTTAAAACCGAAAATTGAATCGATAGCCCAATAAAAAGATTTACAAAACCGTTAAAAAAATCGTTAACCCAATAACTCAATACCAATAAATCAATAACATTTTTATCGGTTCGGTTTATCAGTTGAATCGATTTTTTCACACCCCTACCCAAAGTCTTTTTGATTTTCTTCCGATCTTCCTGACTTTTTGAATTTGCCAACATATGAATAAATCTTTTACACTCACGCACTCTGTTAAAATGTGAGTAGGAATTGAAATAATATATAGAATCCTACTTGGATAAAGATTATAATGTCAGTGTCCTAATTGGGAAAGGAATCTAATGTTTGTCTATATATAGTCTCAATGAAATAATTTAGATACAACAATTTAATACTATTCTTCTCTTGTATTTCTCACATGATATTAGAGCATTGGTAAGAAATGTAGGGAAAGAAAACTCAGTCGCCAACTGTCAGATTTTTTGGCAATTGTTTTTTTGTTGATTTAGACCTTTTCTTCAGACCTCATTATTGTTTATTGTTGCTTTTAAGTCGAATCATATTGTGAAATTAGAAATTTGTAGTCAAAACCTTTTCGGCAACATATTTTAATTTTTTTTTGCTCGGTTTAGTCCTATGATTAAGTTTGAACCCTTATTGAGGAGATCAAAAAATCAAACGTCACAATTTATATAGAATCGATGAGGGGGAGGTCGTTTTGAAAGATCTCGACCTAGGTGTACTTATTGTAAAAGGCTTGGACACACTCGTGACTTATACTATTCTTGATCTAAGTGTAGTTATTGTAGTAGGCTTGGATATACTCATGGAGTATACTATTCTTTGCATGGTTGACCACCTAAAAATGCTCATATTGCTCAGTCTAACACCGCATGTAATTAATGGGTGTATTTATTTGAAAAGGAATATAATCAGTATCTTCAGTATCGAGCAAGTTAGCGGATATCTCGACCAGTAGCCTCAACTGCACAATCTCCTACCTTTGGATCATGGGTTGTGAACTCTGGCGCTTCTATTATATTTCTTGTAGTAAATCACTTCTATCAAATATTGTTTATTCACAGTATCTTCCAATCGTCACTTTAGCCAATGATAACCAAATCAAAGCAAAAAGAGTTGGACAAGCTACTCCCTTATCCTTTGTCACTTTAAATTCCGTTCTTTATGTCCCTGGTTATTCTTGAGTGCAAAAGGGATATCGTTGCTACTCACCTGATCTTCGTCGGTACCTTATGTCGGCTACCTTGTGTTGGCTGATGTCACATTCTTTGAGTCTAAACCTTACTTTACATCTTTTGATCCTGATCATCATAACATGTTTGAGGTCTTATCTATATCGACTTTTGAGGATCCTATCGCCACTTTTACATCTCCATACGTAGTACCACCAGTTTTACCTACATCGACTTTTAGGAATCTACAATACCTTCTACAACTTCATATGTAGTGTCACCACTCCTGACTTATCATCATCGTCCATGTACAACATAATACGTGGATGATTCCCGTCCTGCACCTGACCCTACACCTACTATAGACTTGTTTCCTCTAATTGCACTTCGAAAAGGTTTACAGTCCACTCCTAATACTACCCCTCATTATACCTTTTTAAGTTATCATTGCCTATCATCATCGCATTATGGCTTTATATCATCTTTTTCCTTTGTCTCCATCCCCAAGTCCATAAAAGAAGCACATTCTCATCCAGGATGGCTACAGGCTATGATTGACGAGATTTCTGTTTTATATTCGAGTGGTACTTGGAAGCTTGTTCCTCTCCCTTCAGGTAAATCAACTGTTGGTTGTCGCTGGGTTTATGCAGTGAAAGTTGGTTTGGATGGCCAAATTGATCGACTTAAGGCTCGCCTTGTTGTCAAGGGGGTACACTCAAATATTTGGGCTTGATTATAGTGATACTTTCTCTCCCGTGGCTAAAATAACATCTGTTTGTCTTTTTTTATTCATTGCTATTGTTTCGATACTGACCTTGTTTTTAATTGGATATTAAAAATGTTTTTCTCCATGGTGACCTTGAGGAGGAAGTTTATATGGAGCAACCTCCTGGATTTGTTGTTCGGGGGGATTCTAGTCTGGTGTGCCGATTGCGTCGGCCATTTGATGCTCTAAAACAATCTTCTCGAGCCTGGTTTGGAAAGTTCAACACAGTAATTCAGAAGTTTGACTTTGACATGATTCGTCGTGAAGCAGATCACTCTGTGTTTTATCGACGTTCTAGTCCAAATCTATGTATTTATTTGGTGGTTTATGTTGATGATATCGTTATTACCGACAATGATCAAGATGGTGTCATTTGTTTGAAGCAACTCCTCTTTCAACATTTCCAGAGGTTGGCTGATTGAAGTATCTTTTAGGTATTGAAGTTGCTCAGTCCAGATCAAGTATCGTTCTTTCGCAACGCAAGTATGCCTTAAATATTCTTGAGGCGACAAAAATGATGGGATGTAAACCTATTGGCACTCCTATGGACAGGACAGGGGGAGCCACTTAATGATCCTGGAAGATATAAAGATCTAGTTGGTAAGTTGAATTCTCTCTCAATGACTAGGCCTGACGTTTCCTATCATGTGAGTGTTGTAAGTCAGTTTATGGATTATCCTTGTGATAGTCATTAGGATGCAGTTGTTCGCATTGTGCGATATATTAAGTCAGCTCCAGGTAATGGTTCACTCTTCGAGGATTGAGGTCATGAGCAGATAGTTGGATATATAGACGCTGATTGGATAGGATCACCTTGCGATAGACGTTCTATATCCGGATATTGTGTTTTAGTAGGAAGTAATTTGGTGTCCTGAAAGAGTAAGAAACAAAGTGTGGTTGCTTGATCTAGTGCAGAATTAGAATATCAAGTAACGGGGATAGCCGCTTGTGAGCTAGTTTAGATTAAACAGTTGTTGAGATAGTTAATCAAGCGACTCTTCATATCGCATCAGATTTGGTATTCCATGAGGGGACTAATCACATTGAAATTGATTGTCACTTTATGGGAGAGAAGATACTTTCCCGAGATATTGTTACAAAATTTGTAAAATCTAGTGATCAGCTTGCAGATATTTTCACCAAGTCCTTCACTGGTCCTCGTATTAATTACATTTGTAACAAGCTCGGTACATATATAACTTATATGCACCAGCTTGAGGGGAGAGGTAGAATACGAGTAGGAATAGGAATAGTATATAGAATGCTACTTGGAAAAGGATTGTAATGTCGGAAAAGGAGTCTAATGTTTGTCTATAAATAGGGTCTCATTTAATAATTTATATACAGCAATTCAATAATATTCTTCTCTTATGTTTCTCTCACACTCCACTCATGTTCTGAAAAAGATTACCCTATGCACTCCACTCATGTTCGGAAAAAGATCCCAAATTTGCTATATATGGCTGCAATGCCAAAAGAGATGTTTTCCAAATTCCCCGAACTTCTCTAATAGCATCTGCTGCACAAAGGAATTCCTCTTCTTTTCAACATGTCCCGAGTTAAAGCATGCTTCCTAAGTTGCAATCCGACCAAAGCAGGCAAATTTAAGAGGTGCTAAAGACTTCCACGACATTTTCCAAGGGCAATGCAAGTTCCAATGGCCTATTTGGCTCCACATTAAACTATAACGACTCTTTGCTGAAAATTTCCCATCCTTGCTAGCAATCCAAATCTGTTAATCCACCCTGTTACCATCAAGGATCACAGGTTCCAAAAAATATAGAAGCTGACCAATTTCATCAACCTCCCAATTATTGAAGTTCCTTCTGAAATTAAGTCTTCACTCCTTAACTGTATGACGTTCTGCTACCTTACAATTTCTGTTACTGATTAAGCTATAGAATGGAGGGCATTTGTTCATCAACTTCTATTGCCCCAGCCAAACATCTGTCCAAAACCTGATTCTACCACCATCACCCACTTTCAATGTGATGAAATTTTGGAATTCAAGCCAAAAAAAAAAGGGCACCACGGTACGCTAAAGCTCCCGCTATGCGCAGGGTCTGTGGAAGGGCCGGGCCACAAGGATCTATTGTACGCAATACAATTCTATGCTTCCATACTCCAGTTTGTTAAGTCACAGAAATTACACCCAAGTGTCCAGAGTTCTCTCCCATATCATGTGTCCAGTAATCGTCCATAGTTCCTCTCTAGTATCATGGTATCTCCATAACCACTTCCATAACAGACTTTTATTATGGAAATTAATTTTTTTCACACCTAATCCCCCACCTTACCTAAGGCATCCATAGGCCCTGAAAATGCGACTTGTTATGCTTATAAGGGTCTTCCCATTTGCCTTCAACCCTGCCTTTTGAGGAAGAGGCTGCTAAGGAGGGGCTTCCAAACATAATGCCTCCATGGACGGGCGACATGCTCCATTCTTAGTATTGTACAAGGGATTCCTTGGATAAGTTGAAAAATGCTCAAAAATTCCTTTCATTTCTCTTTGTTATAATCTCCTGCAAGTTCACCGGATGAACATTTATCTTTCCATAATGCCCTTCCCGAGGAACTAGCTTCTAATGTTTTTAAAGGCGCTCTTAAGCCCTGAAGTGAGGCTCAAAAAGTGTTGAGTCTTCGCCTCGCTTTATGTGCATTGCAGTGTCGTCAACAAGGTTCTGAGGCATTCTTCTCCTTGCCCGTGATCCTCGTCTAAAAACAACAACAACAACAACAAACCCAGTGTATTCCCACAAAGTGAGGTTTGGGGAGGGTAAAATGTACGCAGTCCATGCCACTACCTCCGAAAAAGTAGAGAGGTTGTTTTTGATAGACCCTCGGCTCAGGCTAGAGAATAGTACACAAAGTCGTAGTGAAACATGAAGCAGGATGAATGACATAACATAAATAAGGAATAATCAATAATAAAATAGGTATCATAGAAATACAAAATAAGAGAAATGAGTAATTCGAAATAAGAAATGAGAGATAGGACACCCACCTTGTAGTAACATACATCCACGGACCAAAAACACCCACCACACACAAACTCTACTGACTAGAGGCTCCTACTAATAGATACAATCCTATGCTTACTAACTCGGCTACACAAGAGCTCTCCTAACATCTTACTACAACCCACACACACACTAGCTTTCTACCCTTATCCGCGACCTCCACACCTTCCTATCTAGGGTCATGTCCTCAGTAAGCTGAAGCTGCTCCATGTCATGTCTAATCACCTCCCTCCAGTATTTTTTCGGCCTACCTCTATTCCTTCTAAAGCCATTCAAAGCTAACCTCTCGCACCTACGAACTGGGGCATCCGTGCCCCTCCTCATCACATGCCCAAACCATCTCATCCTTCCTTCTCGCAACTTGTCCTCCACCGAAGCCACTCACATCTTTTCCCTGATAGTCTCATTCCTAACTTTATCCCCTCTAGTACGTCCACACATCCAACGCAATATTCTCATTTTCGCCACCTTCAATCGTTGAATATGGGAGTTCTTGACTGGCCAACACTTCGCTCCATACAACATGGTCGGCCGGACTACCACTCTATAGAATTTGCTTACAGAATTTGCCTTTAAGCTTAAGGGGCACCTTCTTATCACGCAACACTCCTGAGGTGAGCCTCCACTTCATCCAACCTGCTCCAATACGTTTTGAGACATCCTCATCAATCTTGCCATTCCCCTAAATTATAGACCCAAGATACTTAAAACTATCCCTCTTACAAACATCCTGGGAATCCAACTTCACCACCACTTCGTCCTTCTGACTCGAGTCACTAAACTTGCATTCCATATATTCTGTCTTGGACCTACTCAACCTGAACCCCTTAGATTCAAGGGTTTGCCTCCAAACCTCCAGTCTTTTATTCACACCCTCCCGCGTCTCATCAATCAGCACTACATCATCCGCAAATAACATATACCAAGGCACCTCACCTTGAAACTCCGCGTCAACACGTCCATCACTAATGCAAACAGAAAGGGGCTAAGAGTCGATCCCTGATGCAACCCTGTCTCGACCGGAAAATGCCCCGAGTCTTCTCCCGCCGTCCTCACCCGAGTCTTTCCTCCATCGTACATGTCCTTAATAACTCTGATACGCCACCGGGACCCCTCTCACCTCCAAGCATCTCCAAAGAACCTCCCTTGGAACTTTTTCATACGCCTTCTTCAGGTCGATGAACACCATGTGCAAATCTAAAAAGGCAACACTAAATAATTGATATTTTACTTTATCACAATTTTTTAAAAAATTTCCTTGTTCATATATTTGTCATTCATGCATATTATTATTAAGCTTGAACTAAACATATATATGTATATATACATCTACAGAAAAGGGACAAATATAGTCCCGAACTATAATAAATGGTACGTATATTCTCTCCATCATACTTTAGGTACACATATGCCCCTATCGTTAATGAAATGGTACGTATATGCCCCTCACACTAATGGTAGGTGTATATATATACCCAAAGTATGGCGGGGGTATATACATACCATTTATCATAGTTTGGGGTATATTTGTCCCTTTTTAGTTTTAATTTTTTAATCTCAAATAATTAACCCAAACCCACTACCGACCCAATAAGCCCACTACCCGATTTGGTCTCAATTAAAATCGAATAGACGCCTATCTAACATACGCATTTTTCCCACCCCTATAACTATATACACACACAATACAGTAACACCCACTACTACTAATTTTTTTTTTTTAAAAAACATTAACCCATAACACCCAAAACAACACCAAGCAAATTGAACCCCTCACGTTTCAATTTCCTGTGAAATTTTACGCACCACCAATCAACACCACATAGCCATCTTCTCCGTCAAATTGGAAACACCCCACTGGCCAACCATCGCCGCACTCCTAGCTCTGGCCTACTCTCCACTCCCTCCAATCAGTAAACTCGAACTAGCAGTAGTGACCAATCACTGCAATTTGATTGGGGTTCACATTTAAGAGAAAAATAGAGGGAGTTAGGGTTTGGAACAAAATATAAAGGTCGAATCGAGTTGGTTTGAAATCAGGTTTGATGGGTTTATTGGGTCGAGTAGTGGGTTTGGGTTAATTATTTATGATAAAAAAAGTCAAAACGGAAAAGGGACAAATATACTCCCGAACTATAATAAATGGTACATTTATACCCTCCGTCATACTTTGGGTACACATATGCCCCTACCGTTAGTGTGAGGGGCATATACATACCATTTCACTCTCGGTAGGGGCATATGTGTACCCAAAGTATGACGGAGGGTATATACGTACCATTTATCATAGTTCGGGGGTATATTTGTCTCTTTCACGATACATCTATATGCACGTTTATATACACCTACATGCACATCCACATGCACATGTATATACATATATATACATGTATATACTTATATGTACATATACATGTATATATTAGTTTTTTTCTCCCTTTGCGGCTTTTTTCATTTAAGCCCACGCGTTATTTGCGCTTTGCACTTAAACCTCAACGTATTTTGCAATTTTTACTTTCAATAACACTTGCTTCTCATGGAATTCATCTTCCATTCTACACAGCCAGGGATGGGAGGAAAGTGACATTTAAGTGCTTAGTTTTCTTATGTTGGGTAAATTCAGTCTTGACGGGTGTTTCTAGTATGCCGTACAGTTTTATTTCTTCTTAATATTTGGTTTTCTTGTTCTTCTCCTGTCATTTTTCTTAGTTATTCATGAGCTCCATAAACTGTTCTTTTTTTGATAAATCAAATAAATTATATCAATTTATGCCAAATCGGAGTTCCATCAACATTATCTGTGATATGTACTATAGCCATCTGTGAAATTCCTAGATGTATCTATTGCAACAAATATGTGAATTCTCAAGATCATAAGTTTCTTAAAATTGGCTTTGGGCTGGTATTCTATATCAATTGTTCTGCCAAGGAAATACCTTCTTCATCATAGTTCTATGGCAAATAAAACCACTTATTTGCTAATATTTCTGATGTCCCTTTCTTTTCCTTTGTCATCATAGTTTTTAAAGTTAGGTACAGGGCTAAGGGTGGTAAAACCGGTTGGCGTTCTCCTCTTTGTCCAGTTATGCTTGATGATTTGTTATCCATCCTTTCATAGTTCACCTTCTGCTTGCCCTCTTCCTTTTCTCTGAAACAAGGAAATCAACATTTACATGGAAAGATGCAACTTTATCAACCCTTATCTCTGGAAAAATTTGGGCTGGGTGAACTAGATGGTAGATGGCTATATAAATGATGAATAGAAACTTTTCAAAGTTTAATTTATGGTAAAAAGCTTCTTTGAATGCAGGAATTGGAGAAAAGCCTGAAAACTACTTGTGAGGAATTCATTATGTCAGTGACTAAGTTAGTTGTGGAACCATTGCTTTCTTTTGTGACAAAGGTTAGTTCTGTTTTCCATTTTTGTCTTTTGATCTTTCTTTATTTGTAGGAACAATCTTTCCACATTTTCAACTTTGTTCTTTAAATAGTTAACGATTTCTGTTGGGGTACCTTATCTTCTCTAGGGATGGCAATGGGGCGGTGCGGGTTTTAGGCTATGTGGGGCGGTGCGAATTTTAGACTATGTGGGTGCGGAGCGAGTGTAGGTTAAGTAGTTTTTTTTTAAATGATGCGGGGCGGGTTGCAGGTATATGCGGGTTTAAACTAAAAAAAAGCTACTTAATATTATTTTCGTGAATCTACCTAAAATTATATGTATTCTTCACTTAAAATTTTATGATACTTAAAATGACATGTACAACACTACAAATAAACAATTTTATAACTTCTTAAATTTCTTTATTCATCTTAATGAAAATTTGATACTTGATCATTACTTGTACATGTGATACTTTTCTGATAGTTTGTTAGTGAAAAGTGATATATTAGAAATTGGTTGTTATTACTTCCTAGTTTGAAAATATCATGGTTTTCAGTGGAGTTAGAAATTTTCCAAACAAGAAAAAAAACAAAAACGTGGGGCGGTGTGGTGCAGGTATGTGCGGATATGAGTGTGGGGCGGGTTTAAAGGTGATGCGGGGCGGTTTTAAAATTTGCAGGTTTAGAAAAAACCCTCACCGCACCATTGCCACCCCTAATCTTCTCCCAATGAAGAACATTTTCTCCATCCCATGTATCTCATTCGTTAAAAGTGTCACTTTTCACTATTTAGTATTTATAAATAATTAATTGAGTTATCACCGACTTTTAGGTGCTCAAAAGCTGCCGTCTCCTTGTATACTTTCTTCTTCTTTCATACATTTCTATATGATTCATTTACTGCCATATTTTTCTCGTCTAATTTTGATATTGACTCTTATCAGCTGTCTATAGCTTTGACATCAGAGTTTGGGAAATATTACCTATGTCCTTTTTTGTTTTATAACTGCGATTTGAAACAGTTGTAGCTTTGTAGTTTTTTTAATAAATTAGGTAAACAGTTTCATTAATCACAAGGCCAAAACGGCCATATACAAGTGGTATACCAAAAGGTAAAGAACCTACAAAAAGATATGGTTCTCTACAAAAGACACTCAATCCTCTACACATCTCGGATTTGCGAAGGATAATCAGGCGGCCAAATTTCTTCAAGGAGGAAGGTGGCTAGGTGGTAGTTTTCTTAAAGCTAGAAGGGTGGGTGGAGCATGATGTGTGTATAGATCCACGGTATGCCGGTGACTCTATCGCTGTAAACTTGGTGGATTTTTCGACACACTTGTGATGTAAAGATCCAGTCAACAAGGTTGGAGAGCTTTGTGGGGGATTTATTAAAGTTGTTTATCGTTTGCATGAAATGACCAATGTAAGAATTGTAATGAGGAAGGTGGGAAGGGGCCTGTTTTATGGTGGTTGATGATGGCATATCCTTATTTGAACAAAAGGAAATAGGCGTATTATTTTCTGGAAGAAAAACTAGGACCTTTTGACGATCCATGACAGGCTTTGTGACGGGATTTAGAATTTAGATATGATCTGAATTTTGTCCAGTGCTGCTGTTGTTGGAGGACGGGTAGGTGAGAGTGGCAGGGAATGTGGAGGGTGGAAGCAGGGAAGGATCTGTGGTGGTCTTACCTCTGATGGGTAATAGGAAAGGAATTGACAAAGAGTTTGAATTGGAGAGGATGAGAAATTATTGAAGTGGGTTGAACACCATGAAGTTTCAGATTCAAATCCCAATAGAGACAAAACACTAGTTGATTTCAACAGCCTTGGTGGACAGAGTCTAAGTTGCTCGGACTTGGGTGCGGATGTCCGATACGGGTGCAGATCTAGAGGTCGGATCCTTCATGATCTAAATTTTAAGATTCAGGGTAAAAATAATTCAAATATCTAATAATAAAGTTATAAAACCTAAATTATGAGATATTATGTGGAAAACTTGAGGAGAATGGTGCTAATGCAGCCAATGGTTATGTGAAGGATGCTTGACTAGTTGGAGGGGGAAAACAAGGAGGGGGCTCTTCGGGTTTACATAAACAATCAAGTAAGAGGGATCTTCTGAAATTTTATAATCAGCACTATTTTATATATAACACAAGAACACACCAACGTGAATTCTGTAATTTAGGTAACTAGCTACAAATACCACCGGTTATCTATAAGTTAGGTCACTAGCTTCAAATACTATCAGCTATTTTTAATTAGACGGTGCTGATTCGTTACTAGACATCATAAAATCCTTGTAAATTGAAATAGGACATACTTTTGCTTTTTTGGAATCTGTAAATATGGCTAGCATCAATAGCCTTTTTGCTGATTTTATACAATGCAACCCTCTTTTTTTTTCAAAAAACCATCAGTAATTTAATTAGCACAACTGCACTCAACATTGTCTATTTTTGCATTTTTTGGTTTGGGGTTGGGGTTGGGGAGTTGATGTGATACGAGCACGGTTAGCTTGGAGCACATTAGGAGGGGCTTCCACATATGGATGATAGCTTGGATCCCGGAGGAAGCCATGGAGCAACAAATACCCAGCATGGGTGATCAAGATGTCATTTGGGCAATCAAGAAGGCCCTTTTGGGTTATTTCCTAAACAGTCACTTTGAGCTATTTTGTAATAGGCTATTTTTTTGTAAAGGCAATAACTATAGATAGCTGCCTTAGCCATTTTCTTTTGTAGTTTATGATGAATTGAGAGCTTTGAATCTTGTAGTAGAATTCTCTAGGTGAAACCTAGCATTAGTATAGTTCGTAGTTGATAATCGTACATCGAGTGTCTAAGGTTAAATTGCCCGTGTTGACTTCTTCTAGCTTAATCAATCATCGAGTTTCCTTGTTTGTGGATTCAATTTGGTTTTCTTGTCTTTGATTGGGATCGAATTTATTGTTTTGTGATTGGATTCAATTGAGAGGTGAAGGTATAGAGCCCTTTGTTGCTCACAAATCCGATCGAATTTTGATAATGCCACATATCCTTTTGTTTGTTTCAATTTTCCGCATTTTGATTCCAGTTTCTGATTAGGATCGTTATCATGATGGCCCCTCACTATCTCTATTGTGAATCAATTTCATTGGTATATGACCTGAGAAGTATTACTGAGGGACATGGGAAACAGTAATGGTACTTATAATCAGAGGTTTGAATGCGGCCATGAGCCAAATTTGTAGAGTCAAGATCTGATGTTTTTATGACCTTGTAGATTTGTTCATTTCCTTATGAATCTTCTTTTTAAGGTTTTAACTATTTGTATGAAATGTCTAAAAGGTTACGGCTGTTAAAGTTGCATTATCTGGTAATCAAAATCAAAAAGTGGAGTCTGGGATTGCAAAGCCACTCAAGGATCATGCTTTTGCTTCACCAGAAAAGATTGTGGAGCTTCTTCAGAAGGTAAACAGATAGATAAGCTTATCTTTTGTTGAATTAAACAAAAAAACCTTTGTGCAACTTTGATTTTGTTTTACACAAATGGCTGAATGAATCAAAATAACCAAACCAATCAATTTACTGGTTTTTAATAAACATACATCATGCCTGCTGATCTTTTATTATTCAATCAATGTTTCCCTTTCTTTCGATTTACATGCTGATCCATTTATTTGGCACAGGCCAGCACAGCAATAGATGAAGATTTGCCTAGGGTATTGGCAAAAATGAGGCTCTATCTGCAGAATTCATCGACACGTGCAATACTTTTCAAACCCATTAAGTAAGATCTTTTATGCAGTTATATCGTAATAAAACTTGTTTATCTTTTAATTCCTTCCACTTGTGAGAAGTAAAGGCACAGGAAAATATTATTCTATTGTGTAAACTACATTAAGACAATGAGCCCTTACATTACAATCCTTTTACATGTAAGACATTACATACCGAGCTTGTTACAAATATAACTAGTACAAGGACCAGGGAGGGACTAGATGAAAATATGTAAAAGCTGATCATTTGATTTCACAAACTTTGTAACAATACCTTCTACGAGCTTAAGTTGCTCGACCTTGGGTGCGGGTGTCTGATCTAGAGGTCAGATCTTCTTGATTTGAATTTTAAGCTTCAGGGGTATTGATCCACTTATGGATATGGGTGCAGGGATTCGGCTAAAAACAATTCAAATATCTAAAAGTAGAGTTACAAGTTCTCATATCTGTGTTCATTCCCAGCATAATCTTGATGCTGAAATGTCTTCCCTAATGAGAGCCAACTTGTTGAAATGTTTGTCCCAGTTTCCCTCCTCTATGTATTTATATAGTCACAATAAGCTACAGCCTATGCATAGGTGGCGTGCCAGAAAATTTAACTGATGACAATGGCTTTCTACACGAGTGACCTAATTATTAAGGAAATATACAAACAACACACATTTATTTATTTGGATTATGTGGGTTAAGGTGAAAACGTCATTTGTATTGTTGCAAATTCTATATTTTGTACTTCTAATCATTTAAAAGGATTCACAGCCTCCAAATCCTTTTTCATATTTGTGCAGGACTAATATATTGGAAGCACACGTGCAAGTGCTATCCCTTCTGAAAAAAGAATATACACCTGAGGATAGACAAGACTTTGTCAAAATGATTTCAGTGCAGGATTTGGAAGCTAAACTGGATAAGTTTCTATAATGAGCTTCTGTTATAGAAACTCATCATTTAGCGCTTATGTAAGGCTTCTATGATGAGCTCCCAAAGCATTGCTTCCAAATTTATTGTGGAGGTTCCAGGAACTTGTTGGCATGGTGGAAGGGTTTAATGCTAGTGCAATTTATACAGCGATCCTATGGCGATTATAGATCATACATGTAAAGCCTTATTGAAGGTACAGCTTAAAGAGTAGGCTTGGGATTTGTCATCAGAAGAAGAATTTCCCATAGATTCCCTCAGGCTGTGAACAGAACTCCTGTGCACTACTCTTTGCTGTGGTAACATTCAATTCACAGTAGTAGCTAGTAAGTAAATTTGAAGTTTATGATTTGTGCGATTGGTGTCCGATTTGGGGCTTTCATCACTTTATTCTTCTCGTACTTCATGTAATCGTCACTGTTGATACAGATCCAAGGTTTTACCGCCACTTGGTTAATTTTATTACTCCCTCCACTGTACTTTACTTTTGAGACATGTCATTAGCATTTGTGTAGCTATAAAATAAGCTTTGGAGAGTTGGGACATGGAAGTAAAAGCCCTAAATGTTAAACCCTGCACTTTTTTTTCAATGGAATAAAAGCATTTTGTGATGTTGGATAATCACTGATGATATATGCGATACAATTTCCCTCTTCAGCGGTACGGTGTCAGCATGATCTCGTTCACGGATTTCAGGGCATTTACCAAGTGTATATGTTTCTGCTCTAACAAAGAGCTCCAGTAGCAATAGTAGCCCTTGTGTAATAGTAAGTGGTAGTGAGAACACAAAAGATGTAATTGTGATACCAAGCGTTCTAATCAAGCAAGCAATCAATGATAGCCATCAAAGCAAGCTCTTCATTAAGAAAATATGTGAATCTTTTTTTTTTCCGACTATAAGATGTGTAGTACATACTACTAGGGTGATTGATGATATAGTCAACTCTTAGGTTCTAAATATGAAAATATTATGGATTGGTATAGGTAGAGGATCTGATTATTTAGCCAAAGACGTGTGGAAGTGTAACCACCCTACGATACATGATGTTGTGCATTCAAATAGCCTAATAATGCTAGAGCGATCTTGGTGTAAGTATTGTGAATGAGACTTGGGAAAGGTATTTGCCTTGATCGAAGAGATAAGGGGCATTAGCACGAGCAATGTGTAGTCATTAGGAGCTAAAAGGAAGGAAATGTGTCACAAACATAAAGAGTTCATTACTTGATTAGATCAAAGGTCACGATTAAAGCTAGTGACAATTATTAGATCTGATGGTCGAGAATAATTCAACTTACTATAACAACCTTCGGGGGGAGGGGTGCACCGGGTCAGTTTGCGATTTGGTAATTCTATTACTCCGTCATCTCTATCCTCCTCCTTCTAGTATCCCATCCTTCATTTTCTTACCCTAGTTCTCCATGGCTGACGCTCAAGCTACAGAGTTGTATTGCTAGCTCAATTGTAATCATTAAGTTGAATTAATAAAATTGAAAATCAATTCACACTTCATTTCTCAATTACAACATTATTCCTTTCATTTTCAGATAATAACAGTTGTTATTAGAGCTCATTTTCGACAAAATGATAATAATAGAAGCACAATTTAAAGCAACTGAAGACTTTAGCTAAGAAACTGGATAGCCAATTACAGAATTACATTGAGGCCAATGACTCGAGGATGAATGAATTGAACAAGAAGTTAGACACCCTGATGGAGTAATTTATTTCGGTTAGCTCAAGATGGAATCCTTGGAAGCACACCAAGAGATTGCAATTATCTAGAGATTTCAGGCAACTGATCATTAAGAAGTGAACATGGTGAATTCGACAACTCTAGTTGAATCATCATTTCAGATTTGAGTTTTTCAATTTTCAAGGCACTGATCCATGGACTTGATTGAGGAAGGCAAATAGACAATTCTAGTTAATCACATTCTCAACTCATATCAGAATTTGAAGATTGCAGTTATGAAATCTTGATTTTTCTCTAATCATATTGGCAAATAGTACAATTAGATGAAATGAATTCACTAAAGAGATATGCCAGAGATTTGAAGGATCCAACAATGATAAAATCAATCCAATTAGGGAATTAAAAAATTGAGAAGAAAGGCATTTGATGACTACCTTGAAAGTTTTGAGAATCCAACCATTGCAGAAGAGGTTTCTTTAAAGTTCTTTGTAGAAGGGCTTAAAGACGAGATAAGACAAACTCTAAGAATGCTCAGAGAAGGAGTTGGGCTATGGATAATGCTAGGCATCAGGAGAACATACTCATGATTCTAAGTAAAAAGGATAGGAATTAAAGGACTAGAGTTTAGATCATCAGAAACAACTAAATTAATCCTAAAGCTCCTAGAGGTGTTGGTACTTATCACTGGAAGCCAAAAGCAATAAATTGATTGAATATAAAAGGGCACATGAGTTATGTTACAAGTGTCAGGAAAAATCTCACTTTGACCGCCAGTGTAAATTGAAACACTTGATTGTTATGCCTGCTTCTTTTGATCAAGGTTTAAAAGAACAGGTGAATGATGAGTTAAAATAGAGGAACTGTTGACATGCAGATGGTTGAAACTATGGATGAAGCTATCAGCTTAAATGCACTATCAGGAATAGAGGTGCCAAATGTTATTAGGCTGAGGAGAGAGTCTGAAAAAACAAGATAGCCATCTTGTTGGATTGGGGACGTGTCCGTAACTTTCTGGATATTGATACTGCTAATAAAATAGGATGCACAACCAATGAGTCTATGCCTATGAGAGATATTTTGATCGATGAAAATCATATAATCAGTCTGTATTTCAATCCTAAATTTAAGTAGAGGATACATGGCATTGAATTTGAAGACTTAGTCATGTTGGCCATTTTAGGTGGCAATGACATGATGTTGGATGGTTATTGAATGAAGAGATATAATCCTATATTGCTAGAATTAATTGAATATATAGGTGGCAATGACATGATATTGGATGGTTATTGAATGAAAAGATATGATCCTATATTGCTGGAATTAATTGAATATAAAGTCTAGATAATTCATAAGAAAAAGATATTGAAATTCAGGAGTATCTATAGTCAAGGAGAACTAGAGTATGTCAGCCCAAAAGGTAAAATAGTTTATAACAAAAGTAGCAAGCCATCTAGGATAGTGTTATAGAACTTCCTATAGAAGAGAATATACTTGAAGTAATTCAGGGGGTGGATGCTGATGTTCGTGATGTATTTGCAGAGCCTAAAAGTCTAGCTTAGCTTCTAGAAGGAATCATGACCATCTAAGTTCCTTTAAAAAGAAAGCATCACCAATAGTATCATGTCTTATAGGTACAATTACTTTCAGAAGCATGAGAAAGAAAATCAAGTAAATGATATAGTTAATAATAGAATCATTTAGCCTAATCACTCTCTATTTTCTTCCTCATTATTACTAGTTAAAAAGAAGGATGAGACTTGAGGTTTTGCATTGAATGTAGAGTTTGAGTAAGATGATTATTAAGGAAAAATATCCTACTTCATTAGATGATGAATCGATGAATTAGTTATGTGTGTTTTACATCTAGTTTAAGATTAATCTTAGGGCGGGACATCACCAAGGGCTCATTTGTTTGCACTTAATGGAGGTCTGAATCTGAATGGTTCAGACTTCAGACCATTAAGTGCATTTGTTTTTTATTAAGATTTTAGCTCTTAATAGGTTTGAATAGGTCTTAATCATTCAGATCTAGAATCAAGTCTTAAAAGGTCTGAAGAGGTATTCTGGTGTTGGATAATATTCACCGCCACTCTATTCATCATAATCATCAGCCACCACCTCTGCCACCACCATCATTGTCAACCATCACCCACCACCACCAACCATCTCCACCATCATCGACAACAAATATCGCTACCAACCACTATTGTCAACCGCTACCACACCTACTACCTCTATTATTCTAAATATATTTACCGCCACCACCGCTGTCAACAGCACCACCATCATCAACCACTGGTCAATTCCTAATATCGACCAACTCATCTATCACAACTAGCGCCACCACTAACTGCAACCACTAGTACATCACAGCCTCCTTACATTCTTCGGCGACCACCACCATTGCCACTAGTAACGCTACCTCTACCATCACTTCAATCACTATCATCGCTATAATTTATTTCTACTAACAACCATCTCTACTATCACAACTAACAATATCTCCAACTAGCACCAACACATCGTCAACCATCATGCATTCATTTTTTAGCCATCACAATCAACACCTCCAACTACTAACATTAAGCAACGTCATATCATAACCACCACCACCACTATCAACTGCCACCATCATAACATCACTATAATACTAACCATCACAACTATCACCACTAATATTACTAATCACTAACATCAATCATTGTCACCACAACCACCATTATAAACCATCTCCACTATCACTAACAAACATAAATATTTTTTTAATCAAATAATATAATTTTTTTGTATTAAATTACATACTTTTCTGATATATAATTAGTTTTTTATTTGAATTATATTTTTTATTTTATTATATATATAAATAATGTTTTTTTTTGCACATTCAGTTATTGAAAAAAAAAACAGTTTTAATAATTCAATTTTCAGATCTAGAGACAACATTTAAATCATTCAGACGTGCATTCAGATTCAGACGTCTAAATGTTAAAAAAAAAAATGCAGCCCAAATCAGAATGAGTAAGAAAGATATACACAATATATGAATTTTACATTTTAGGTCCTTATTGATGAATTTTGGATTAATGAAACTCAAATATCTTATGTTAATTCAAATTTCAAACTTGAGAGAATTAATAATAACATATAACTTGAATTAACTTATTTTTTTTCCTTTTATATATATTTTTCCATATTTGTATTAATTTTACAATTTAATTTTTTGGGCTTTGAATTAAGAAAAACACTATAAAGTAGGAGTTTCAAACATAATTTTTGTTTTATCCACATCTATAAATTGCTATATAAATGAAATTTGAT
Source organism: Capsicum annuum (assembly GCF_002878395.1). Taxonomy (NCBI): domain Eukaryota; kingdom Viridiplantae; phylum Streptophyta; class Magnoliopsida; order Solanales; family Solanaceae; genus Capsicum; species Capsicum annuum. The sequence continues at coordinate 242,310,038 of NC_061111.1, read as the reverse complement.
TATATTCTTATTCTTTTGTTTTTGCATTCCAAGGACAAGAAATGCATTAAAGTAACTTGTTGAATGAATTCAAAATCTCCTTAAATCTCTACAATTCTCGTTCTATAAATACATAAGTTTCTCACACTGTACTATCACATTTTGCCTCAATATTTTCTTTATATCCCATCTTAGTACCACGATTCAAAATTTAGAATAATGATGACGCTTATTTCACCCAACTTGATAGGTAAGCCAATCTGATTCAACTATACAACATAGAAAGTAACTAAATGAAATCAAATAACTAAAACACGATAAGTCAAAAAACTTCCCCTTTCATCATAAAGGAAGAATGAAAATAGATACAACTCTCCAAAATTTGGTGTTACTAGTACAAGCTTCTAAAGAATTTGATACATCCTCATTATGTCAACAATCTCAAAAGAAGGAAAACAAAATAGAAAATAAGAGATAGACGGATCCACCAGTCGGTTGATCAGACAAACAACTATCTTAGGATTCTGGAGAGAAGCCTCAAACATAGATACTGAATCAATATCCAAAGATACTACGCTTGCTACTTGCACACAAGGTGCAAAAAATTAACGAGCATGAATAATATCCACGTATACTAAGCAACATCATCGACTGATACTAAATCAAAGCGGCAGTGAGAAAACAATCCAAATTATTCAAATATTACAATTTCTACATTAAATAATCTAGATTGGCCCAAATAATTCAATCTCTATCACCAAACTAACGATGATTGAATATATTAATCACCTTTCATGTCAAATTCAAGATAATTAGGTAGACTAGGTTTTATTGAGTAGTAGATTATGGTTAGAAGACATATTCATGAAATAGATGGATGAGAGGAATCATGCTAAGACCTGTGGATATACCATTTGACTGGATAAAATATGAATAATTAAGTAAAGATAAACTAATCTTGTATGGATAAGATTGATGATATGAATTTAGTGTTGGTTTTTATCTATTGAGATGATCTCTATGTTAAACTATATGAAAATATATGATTGTGTTCATGATAATAGAATAAATAAAAATTTGTAACTTAAAAAAAGATTGACCACATTGCAGTATTGGAATAAGTTGAAAGTTGAGGACTAAATTGTCTGATAGTTAGAGATGAGTGATAAATACGTGAAAGTACACATATATTCATGTATTTATATAATTAGAAGATTGGGTTTTAAGAGTTAAAAGAGATCGAGTATTAAAATAAATTGGGAGTAAGGTGTTGGTTGAATACTAATGAGGATCAGCATAGGGGAGTATAATTCATCAATCATGACAAGAGTTAGGATAATGTCTTGGAAAGGGGTGTAAGTTATGGTTTGAATTGTACTTATAGATTTTGAATTTCATGCTTAATCATGAGTTGAATAATTAAGAATTGACTTTTGAAATGATGAATCTTAAATTTGACTAAGTATCTAGATAAATAATGTAATTGCATAGTTGGTGTACTTCATCATATTTTTGTTGATATTGATTGAGATATTCATATATTATGATGCTCGATGGGTTGGGTTTTGCGCTAGTACATGTTGCTTATAGATTGATATTTGGAGGATCGAATATCACACTAGTATAGTATATAAATAAAGATGCTCTCTTGTAGGTCATGACTATTGGGAAGATAAGTCTCTTTAATATGTATGTACAAATTGAGATGAGAATGTGATGGTCATGATTGCATTGTTGCATATGCATAGTCGTTCAAGTTCTCATTGCTTATCATGAAGTGTTACATTGTAATTGAAATAACATTAGACTACTCTTGTTTGATGATTAAGTGATGAATGGTTGGGTGTAGTTTACACTTGTTAATTTAGAGGATTCATAGTGTCACAATTCAAGACTACATCCTGGACGTAACACGGTGCTTAGAGTCACAAGTGATCGACCCCAAGTTAACCCATGACATGGCCAAATACTAAATATTTTGAAATAATGAAGACTGAGTGAAGGCTAAAATAATTTAGACATGACGTCTGAAATAATCTGAATAATCTCTAAAATCAAACTAAGTGTGAAAAGAAATACTAAAACTGAAATAACTGAAAAGCTGATAAGTCTGACTTTATGTCTGAAAAACCTCTATTACTGGCGAGTTGTTGGGACAATTTTTCTGCTAATACCAAATAGTAAAAATAGTAACACTGAGAAAAAATAATAATGAATTCCCGTCTTCAGATGATGAGGACTTACAACTAGTAGCTGCTGAAGTAGTATTGGAATGTGCCAACTGTGATGCTGAGACTGAATGCTCGAATCTATATCATAAGATGATACAATGCAAAAAAAAGTATGTGATCAATAATTTGAATGTACCAAGCATGTGAGATGTGCAATCTATAAAAATAAACTGAGTATGCTAAAAAACTGATATATAATGTACTAGAAATAAACTGTAGTACAATGACCACGTAACAATATTTATAAATACTAATATACAAAGATATTCTGAAAAGTCATAATATAATGCAAGTAAAATCAAATTAAGGATCATGTACAAATAAACTGAGTGTGAATTTATAGGAGAGTCTACTAATCAACATAAATCACGTGAGCTAACGTGGTTCTGATGTATAAACCCCATCAAGAGGACTTTCACTAAACTAATGTCCAACTAGGAGAGCTAAATAAACTAGGAGAGCTAAATAAACTTACACTGACACGTAGTTTTGAGACTACTGATGAAAATGAGGCCCTTCTCCAACTTGGTGCGGAGTACTGCTCCCAAATTGTAGTTTTGAGAATTGGTTCAAAACCTCTTTAATCTAAAAGTATTCTAACTATCTATGTACTAAAAATTGATCATGCTTGTTTATACTAAGATTCCAATAGTCTAAAACATGCTTTGAAAATATAATTAAGATATGTGAAGTCACTTGAAATCTTGCTAATATTCAATTCATGTAGAATAATATCATACTGGATGTTTATTAGCTAAGTTTATATGACAATAATTTGTACCGCTAGCATTAATAACACATACCCTAACATTAATGTTAACAATGTTGCTTAACTCCCCCACTTGACATGGAATCGACATCACCGAGTATAAATTTTTAACATGAGTAGCACTAATAACAATTTAGAGACTTACACTAGACTCAAGAATTACATTTTTTAAGAAACTCGATCAAAAAAGAAAGGAATAGCCTTTACATACCGTATTGTTTGCTTTCGGATGTTACCATGAGCTCCGCGTATCCGCTTTATTTGGCCAACACTTAAGATTTATTTTGATTTGACATTCATACGAAAGAAAAGCCTTGAAACTACCAAAACATATATGAAAGATAGCTTTAAAAAAAATAAATAGAACTTCTGATTCATTAAGAGGCCCATATATGTACATATATAACGTATATGATGCCGAGAAGTTTTAAGATGAAAGATTTTCTAATCATTATATTTCAAAAACGAGAAAAATGTCAAAGCAAGAAAGTAATATATGTATGTATAAACTGTGAGATGGCGATGGAAAATAAATCACTTAGTGCCCCTAATTATGTCCACAAAGAATACAAATATATGTTATGAAATAAATAGTCCACATTTGTCCACATTACTACCACTAAAAGTATCCCATAAACATATAAGCTACCTACTAAATGAATAAATTTGATGATATAACCTATACATAAAAGTGTATCCAACAATGCTATATTATAAATATAGCTCACCGTATATATTACATTATAAAAAGTGGTCCAATTTTATATTTTAAAATATTACTTTACAATATAGATTAATGCTTATTTAATGCATAATTCTTGAAATGTTTTATTGTTATCCATTATTGCTACAACTAATAAACATCTAAGGGAATACAAATCTATAAAATTCGTAGATCAAGCATATAACAAATTTAAATTATAATTTGACAGCTGTAGCACAAATTTTTCAGATGTATAATCATTATTGAAGTTTCAAGTTTTAAAATTTAAAAATTAAATTTTCATAAATAAGCTTTGTTTCGACTCGGTATGATTGCAAAAGATCGATTATGTATTGAGGCGTCTAAATCTGAAGTTTTGGATGATTTAATGTAGTTTTAAGTGTTTTTGAATGAGTTTGGTGATTGGATTTGTGGAAAATAACGAAGTCTGTTTTTTGTATACATTTGTATATAGTATCATATATTGTTGTATATATAATAGAATCTTTTTATTTTGATGGTTTTCTTATTCCTCTTCGTTTTATACACACTTATATAATATAGATACATTGTATAAATATTTTAGATACATATGTATATATTTATATAATTATGTATATTATTAAATAGTTGTGTATAAAATATTATGTAAGATAATAAAAAGATTATATTATATATACAACAATATACCATATAATATACAAACATATAAAAAGAATTACTTTTTATTTCATGGCCAAATTCTGATTTTGAGCTATAAAAATATAATGTACTTTTGTTGACACGAAATTACAATGTATATTTGTTTTTGCCATTATTCTATTTAATTATTCTTTATTATTAAAATATTATTAAACCCCACACACACATATATACATACATACATACATATATATATATATATATTCTAAAATCAAGACATGCACTAATATTTTCTAAATAACATTTTATACTTATCAAGAAATTTAAGAAGTAAAACTATATTTTATCAAATTCTATTTCAATTGAATGTCCCTAAATGTGCAGGGTGTTACATGATTAGGGCGGAAGGTACATGTCTCATTCTTTTTAAAAAATAATCAATTAGGTTGATTCCTACCTTATGAAAATATATTGAGTATATTGTTGTTGATCAGTTAGGTTGATTTTTTTTTTTTTGGTTAAATAAAGGATATAAATGATTTTTTTTGGGAAAACCACAGGAATAAACTCAAAATAAGGTGACTTTCAAATTTTAACCCCAAATGAAAAAGCTCCATTACAAAATTTCTCCTGACCAATTCACTTTTCCCTAGTCTTTATTTTTTTGAAAGCAAAGCAGTTCAAAACAAAGCAACCACATTTTTTTTTTCAGTCAGCCATGGAAGAGTGACAAAATTCTCAATCGCACATAACAAGGTAACACCTTCATCATCGAAATTCTCTAGCTGATCTCATTGTGTCCTTATTTTTTTGGGTTGGTTGGATGAATTATAGCTGATTTTGTGTTAACAAAATTGGGATCTAATTTGCAGCAAATTGATGTGTTGCTTAAGCACACATCTTAATTTCCAGCCTCATAATCACTAAATGGTATAAAATAATTATTTGTTGAAAATATATGTCGTAAACTGAACTGTTAATAAGTTTTTATTGTTTCATTTTTTATTAGGTACACATGCTGCATTGTTAAAACTGAAAAGTTTTGCCCAAAAGGCAAAAGGTTATTCTTTAATTGTAGTGCTTAGATTATTAAAATATATGCATTTCTTGCCTTATGGGCAAGACCTGTTAAAAAACTAAAATACACTATTAGAACTTGCACATGTCTTAAAATTGAAGCTCAAAGTTATTCTTTTATAGTGCATAGCTTGATAAAATATACGCAACTCTTGTCTCATAGGCAAGACTTAGTTTAGAATATTGTCATACTAATCATAAACATCAAATGCAACATGTCACTAACATTCTCAACATTGGTTTCAGTATGCGTTTTTTGCTTATGGTGCTTCAATCGCTGGATAAACCAACTGTAGGTCAGTAATAATAATAGACACAATGTTTTTGAAGTCAAAATATCGTGGTGTTTTCATGATAGTAGTGTTAAAGGACGAAAACAACAATATTTTTTTTTGGCTTTTGAAATTACAGACTCAGAAAATAATGAGTCCTATAATTGGTTCTTCAATCAGTTAAAAAATGCATTTGGGGTACATGAACAACTATCTATCTATCAGATCGCTACCGGCCATTGCAAATAGCAAATGTCTATTCAGAGTGTCAACACGGGATATGCATTTATCACATGGACAAAAAAAGATACTCAACACGGGATATGCATTTACCACATGGAGAAAAAAAAGATACTTCTCAGATATAGTTTGGTCACTCTTCTACAATGTAGCAACAACATATAAACACAAAGAATTTGCTAGTTTCATAGATGAGATAGAAACAATTGATAAAGTTACTACAGACTACTTGAAAGAAGAACAACCAGAAAGATGGGCACGTTCATTTTAACCAATAGAAGGTAGAATACGCTCACGACAAACAAAGTACAGTCCATGACATACGGTATTGAGAAAAACAAGGTAAATGTCAATAATGACCTGATTGATTACATTCAGAACAAGTTACAAAGTTGATTTTATGAAAGAAAAATGGATGCGCAAAGAACGTTTTATGACATTACATGTTGAGCGGAAGGGGAGGTAACTGAAAAGATTCAAGTTGCCTTGAAATTGAAAATAAGTAATTTTTGCAGAAACTTTTTGTCTTACAAAGACACATTTCTATCTTTAAATATTTCAGGAGAAGAACTATTCATTGTTTGAACTATTTATTTATCCACATAAAATATAAATTTTATTTTTAAATTAGTGTGTTCTTCTATTGCTAGGTTATTTTAAGATCACATTTTACTATTCGCCTCAGAATCACTGTACAATTGTTGTTGCTGAAAGTGAAACTAAACTGTTAATTAGTCGTTGTTACGCTAAGTCACTGAAAATTTATGTGTTCATATTTGTAATTTCATTATGGTTTATTTTTATTCTTGAGCTTTCATGGGCATAGCTTTCAAGCTTTCAACAAATATCAATTGTCATTTATTTATTATTTTATTTACAGGTAGACCCTATTGATGCAACAAAATTTATTATAAGAGAAGAAATAGTTAAATATATTATAGACCTGAATAATAGGACTTGACAATGCTGGTATTTCAAAGAGATGAGATACCATGTATCCATGTAATTGCAGTGATAGACAGCAGAAATATGAACAAGTCTAGCTATTGTTCTCATTGATTCTTAAGACAATCTTGGATACAAACGTACCAAGGAGAAATTCTATCGATTGGAAGCACAACATCATGGATTGTTCCAAATAGTATAAATGATCTAATCACAAATCCTCCAGATGTGAAGGTTCTGCTCAAAAGAAGAAAAACAACCAAATATCCTTGCAGGACAGAATCTTCAAGAAACAATTTCAGATATTGAAGATGCAAAAGAATTAGACACAACAGATCAAATCGTCACAATACTCCAGTCATCCATTTATATTCAAGAAGATACATAAAGAAGAATAAAAAAACATAATTAGTTTTAGTTTTTATTCAAGAACTTGGATTAAAGTAGCAATTGTAATGAGATTCTTCGATCCCCTATTTTAGTTAGTAAAAGGTACTTGTGAGTTTCAAGAAAATAAGTTGAACAAATGTCTTCTCATTGATTCTAAGTTTTAACTTGTGGTGAAGTATTTAACTCTTGCCTTCTTATTGATTGTTTATGAAAGTTATTACATGTTGAAGTTATATATATATTGATGTGTAAAAATATTTTATATTAACAACTTCCGAAGAAGGACCGCAGTCCAAGAGAAGTGATATAAATAATCCCACGGGATATACTTTAAAATTTTTCTTAAAGACAAGATGCAGAACAAGTTATGCTCCATGGACAAGAATTGACACTAGCTTACTTTGTAATGATTTGCCAGATAATCTATAACTCTTGCCCTAGAGGCAAGACTTAGCCCCCCAAAGAAATAAGTTATGACACATAGGCAAGAGTTGACACTAGCTTAATCTATAATGATTTGGTAGATGATCTAAAACTCTAGCCCTAGAGGTAAAAATTAATCCATCAAACAAACAGGTTATGATCCATGAGCAAGAGTTGACACTAGCTTAGTCTGTAATGATTTGGTAGATGATCTATAATTTTTTTCCAAGAGGCAACACTTTTAGATTCCAAAAGAACAAGTTATGCCCCATGAACAAGAGTTGACATTAGCTTAGTCTGTAATGATTTGGTAGATGATTTATAACTCTTGCCCAGGAAACAAGACTTTTAGACCCCAAAGAAACAAGTTATGCCTATGGGCAAGAGTTGACACTAGCTCAGTCTGTAATAATTTGACAGATGATCTATAACTCTTTTCTTAGAAGCAAGACTTAGACATCAAAGGAACAATACTTTTAGACCCCAAAGGAACAAGTTATGCCCCATGAGTAAGAACTGACACTAGCTTAGTCTATAATGATTTGACATATGACCTATAACTCTTGCCCTAGAGACAAGACTTAGACCCTAAAGGAATAACATGAACCATGGGAAAGAATTGACAGTGCCTTAATCTTTAATTATTTGATTGATAATCTATAACTCTTGCCTTAGAGGCTATTAACTTAACTGTAAAGATGAGAACGCTTAATCAATTCAACGTTTCCTTGAAGGAAACTTAAGGATGAAAATTGGATGAATTAGTTAGTCTTTTAAAGTTTCAACTAACTCAAAACTAAATGTTAATGGTACTGTGCTATGATAAAAAATTTCTGCTATAGACAATGCGCGGTAAAGATATCTTAATTTATCAACTCATAAAACTTTTTGAATAACTCAGAAGCAAATGAAAAATGAAAGAAATATAAAAACCAACAACAAGAACAATAAAGAGTATCAATATTGGTACCATTTTGAGAAACATCTGGCAGATTGCATGATTCTATTCTTTCTATAAATTTTTCAATTTTGGTTCAGAGGGAAGCATTATAGTGGTTCAACTCACAATTTTTCAAAGAACATTCTTTTTCTTTCATACAAAATATGTTTACAAGAATATTACAATCTTACAACCATATGTGAATCAATCTTCTAGACAAAAAATTTAAATAGTAAAACCCAAGAACAAAAACAATAAAGATTAAAAATTACCAAAAGAAAAACATGATAAAGTATTGAATTGCAAGTATAAAAAAAATATGATACCAATCAACAAATCAAGAATCTAACCAAACTAATAAAAGTGGAAAACCAACTACTGAGGAAGAGTAGATGACCTTAGATTACAAAATCTAAATTGTTTTTTATTTTATGCCACTTAGTCGAAGATACACATTTGATTGAAAAGTTCACAATGATCAAAATAATCATGTAGTAGTTGTACATAAGTAATGATAAGACAGTCCCGATAGGAACAAGTTATACCTCATGGACAAGAATTGGCCTGTCACATTTGTTAGAATTTTTTCCCCGATTTTCTTACCAAATTTTAAGTTTTACTTTTACTTGTAAGAAAAATAAAAGTCCATAAATACTTTTACTTTTCCTGAAAGGAAAACATAAAATTTTTTCATATTTGGCTAACCTCTTTCTTGGAGGAAAGATTTTGGACATCTATAAATAGAAGACCTCCCTTCTCATATCAAAAACACAATAGCGTCCATAATGTAGTCTTTAAAGAATTTTTGTTTAGGGGGAGATTTCTCCCATTCGTTTCCCAATAGGTTTAATATTTTTCGATATTAAATTTTTGATATGTAGGTCTCTTGACCAAAGCACATCAATAATATTATGTTTTTAGTTTAGTTTTTCTTTGTCGTCTGATTTATCGTCTCGTAGCTTGCAATTAATAGCTTCCGCATGACGCGCTCTTGATTTCAAACCCAACAACATTGTCTACTAAATTAGTAGATACTCAATAAATCTTGCTCAGGGACAAGACTTGGCACAAGGAGAAGCAAAAAATAATTTTTAATTAATCAAACATAAATATATAAGGTAACCAACAAATGAATAAACAATTATTCTACATTGTATACTTTACATTATCGTATCAAGAAATTCAATTTCAAAAAAGTGTTTGAACTTTGCATAATTGCATAAAAATAGCTAAGTCCATCAAAATCCCTTGATGTGAAGTGATTTTCAATAAAAACAAAACAAACTTCTCTTTATATGCCCTCTTCCTCTTTTCCTTTTCAAATATCTGCTAACTTTTTTTTGTAGTGTTGCTCTTTATACCAGCTTGTAGTTTTCCCATTTCATAATTTCATAACTGAGCTCTTTACCTTATGCGAATATAATCAATGTCAATCTATTTTGAAATATCTCTATCATGAATGAAATATTCAGCAAAGGCACAAACAAATGCTCCACAATCACTGTAAAAGAAAATAAAATATATTGCACGAATATATGAAAAGCATAAAAAAAAGAAGTGAAATGAAAATTTAAAAAATGAATGGAAGAAGATACCATTGAGTTTGTTGCGGCAGATCATCCATCATTTTTATTCGCAAAGTGTCACTTTCAGATTTGTCAATGTCTATCTCAAGATAAAAATTAACCTTTTACAGAAAATATGGTATCAGTGTTTGGTAAGGTAACATCACTTTATGAAGAAAAAGAGAGTGACAGAGAGTTCACCATTGGATAAAAATATCATAGTAAAGTAGCAATAATTTTTTTGCATGGACAATACAAGTTATTCCCTATGGGTAAGAGGTGGCACTATGTTAGTTTGTATTGATTTGATAAATACTCAATTACTCTTGTCCTAAAGGCAAGAATTAGGCAAAGGAAAAAGTTATGACCTATGGGCAATAGTTGACACTACCTTGGTCTGTACTATTTGACAGATGCTCTATAACTCTTGTCCCAAAGGCAAAACTTAGCCCCCAAGGAACAAGTTATGCTTAATGGGAAAGAGTGAACACTGTCTTAGTGTATAATGATTTGGTAGATGATCTATAACTCTTGATCAAGAGGCAAAATTTTTAGACCCCAAAAAAATAAGTTATGTCCCGTGGACAAGAGTTGACATTACCTTAGTCTATAATAATTTGATAAATGATCTATAACTCTTGACCTAGAGGCCAGACTTAGACACCAAAGGAACAAGTATGCTCTATGAGCAAGAGTTGATACTGCGTTAGTCTTCAATAATTTGGTAGATGATCTATAACTATTTCACAAGAGACAAGACTTTTAGACCCCAAAAGAACAAGTGATGTCCAATGGACAAGAGTTGACACTAGCTTAGTCTATAATGATTTGGCAGATGATCCATAACTCTTGTCCTAGAGGTAAGACTTAGACACCAAAGGAACAAGTCCATGGACAAGAGTTGACATTTTCTTAGTTTTTAATGATTTGGTAGATAATCTATGACTCTTTTGTAAGAGGTAAGACTTTCAGACCCCCCAAAAAATAAGTTATATCTAATAGGTAAGAGTTGACACTAACTTAGTCTGTGATAATTTGACAAATGATCTATAATTGTTTTCTTAGAGTCAAGACTTTAAGAAATCCAAAAGAACAAGTTACACCCCATGGAAAAGTGTTGACACTAGCTTAGTCTGTAATGAATTGACAGATGATCTATAACTCTTACTCTAGAGACAAGACTTTTATCCTTCAAAAGAAAAAGTTATGTACCACGGACAAGAGTTAACACTAGCTTAGTTTGTATTAATTTAATAAATTATTGAAAATTTAAGACTTGGAGATTACTATTTCAATCTTGAAAAAGAAATGATAATGTTTTGAAAACTTTATTATATCATATATGACTTTTTTATATATAGGTTTGCATGATTTACTCTAATTAAGATACAAGTTACACACAATCTCTAAATTTTGAAGAGTTTTTCTTGATGTTGATATCTTGAAAACATTCATCACTTGTATATAACATGAATAAGTTAGTTGATGATTTATAAATCTTGATGTAGAGGCAAGGACTTAGCTCCCATAGGAACAAGTTATGCCTCATGGCAAGAATTGGCCCTGCCGCATTGTCTATTAATTAAATAGATGCTCATTAACTCTTGCCCTAGAGGCAAGACTTAGCCCACAAAGGAATAAATACCCTATGAATAATAGTTGACACTACTTTAGTATGTAATGATTTGACAGATGCTCTATAACTCTTATCCTAGAGTCAAGAATTATCTCTCAATGAATATATTTAAAGGAAGAGGGGGTGATGGAGAATCCTTTCTCGATAAAATATATATAAAAAATGAAGTTGCATTTATTTAGTACTGATAGACATTGATGTAAAAATTATGTAAATGATAAATTAAATTTAGTAGAAACTTACATCAATAATGATGTCAATTAAGCTGGAAGACAAAAGTCCTCAAGAATTATAAGCAACATGAGGGATATTCTATTTCTTCATCAGTAGCAACACATGTCTACACAAGAAAAAGTACAGAACAACTTTTGATTTTTAAAATACATATATACTAACAAGAACACTCTGGACATTTACAAATAATTGAATTATCAAAAAATTTTTAATTTAAAATCTTGTACAATGTAAGACGATTTAAGTCCAAAGCTTAAGAGTTTCTGTTACACTTTTTTCATGGGAAGACAATATATAGAGAAACTATAGCTTTTTAAAAAAGAAATATTGAGTTAACACTGCTAATGGGCGGGCATGTGTTACAGTAGGTCTAGAATGTGGTAGTTAAAGTCGATAGCAACTATTATTACGAAGATACAATGCCAGCTATACAAAGAGAAGGTGAAGCTACCATTCATTCGATCAACAAGTAACTCCATAAAGAGGAAAATCGAATGGAATAGGTAGATAAAATAGGAAAAAATAAAAATATGATATGCACATTTTGAACAAATCTACTAGCTAGTTGATAAGTACATTTTGGGCAATTATTTTGAACATGATATGCACTATAAAATAAACTTGTTAAAATACTAGTTATTTTCAATCTTCAATGTTTGTTGTCCTACATCAAGCTTGATAAGATTGGGAGGTCACAAAATCAACTAATAGGCAAATCATGAATATTGCCTTAGAGGCAAGGCTTTGATCGAAGAAAGTCAAAAAAATAAAATACTCCCCCCTAGGCAAAAGCTGTCAATAACCCATTCTGTATTAAATTACAAGATACTCTATAACACGTGCCTAAGAGGCAAAACGTATCTTCAAAAATTTCAAAGAACAAAATACAACCCCAAGAGGCAATAATTATCACAAAATCATACACATTAATTTATAAAATCATCTTTGATTTGTGCCTTAGAGGCAAGACTCGATCAAAGAAATAAGAAGATTGCAAAAATAGCATCAGGAAAGCTAATTGTACAAACCATTTTTGTAGTACGCTATATAGGTAAGGGATTCTCCATTTTCAAACCCAACAATGACTCCAATTTAGAATTAATTACAAACCCTAAAACTTTTGTTTAAGTAAAATTATCAAAAATATACAAAACCACAAATTACAATATCTTGAAGATGAAGAAATTACCGTAAGTTTGTCTATCTTTTTCTATATATCACTAGAATTGAAGATTTGAAAGAGAGCAATAAAAGAGAGAGAATCACAAAAGAGAGAAGTCTGGTGGAGAGAAGAGTGAGGCGTTATAGAGTAGAGAGGTGTGATCAGGGGCAAAAGAGTAATTTTTATATGGTAGTAAACTACTGAAGGCTATTTACTTAGGGAATTTTTATTTGGGGTCAAAAATACAAAACCACCTATTATTGGAGTCATCTTATGTAATTTCCTGAAATTTCTTTTAACAGCAGAATTATATCTGACAACATAGTATGATGAAAGTTAAAGTTAGCCAATTTATGAAAGTAGAGCGGTAGTTTTGACCCTTTATATTTAAAGAAGTATAACTCGTGTCACTACTGGCCCAACCTGTATCAAATAAAAGTTGTATTTCGAGTATGTATCACAAGGTGCAAAACATAAATATACTATATTGAGAAGATAAATTTTTTACACGTTAACTGTTTAATGATATTTGCTAAGGAACTAAGTTTTACAAGTTAGATATGTTCATTTTATTTACATGATAAATTAAGATAGAAACATCGAATAAGCGATGAATCAGCCAAATATACATTTCAAGTGATTTATCTAACAAATCATTAGTATAAGTTGCATGTCTTCCACATCTATGTGAGAGTACCTTGTTGTAGAAATAAACTAAAAGAATTAAAACCTAGTTGTAAACATTAACAAGACGGAGGAATGTGAGAAATAGAGAAAAAATAAAAGTAGAAAGATGCCTTAAAAATTTATATAGTGGCATTTTATACTGTAACATATTTTACCGCACCTCAACAGTTTTGAGGATAAACAAAATCATATATAGTTCCTTAAATGTGAAAAACTACAACTTTGACATGTCCGGAGGTGAATATTGAAAGAAGAAAGCAAAATTTAAAGAACAATTAATACTGTAAACTGATACACATGCGCATTTCAAATTGGTACAATTTTCAAACTCCACATTTCACTTGCATAAGTTTGAACTCTAGGACACATACCACTAAAGTTTTACTTATAAAATGTGAATTTCAAAACATGATCTGAAATTTCACTTGCACAAATTTGATTTCTACGAGTTCAAGCAACTATACTTCACAAAAATAACTACCTAATATCATTTTCACTAAGAAATTCAACTTTAGTGAGAATGGAAAGGAAAATTCATCAAAAAATCGTTGTCAGTGTAGTTTTTCTTTTAAGAAACAACTAGGAATCAATTCAGGGTAAATTGAAGTTGAAAACCAATTCAATGGGCTCAAACTTTTGTTTAGCCTAAGATAATTGGATCGGTATCTATTAGCTAAACTTTGTTGCTAAGTATTTGTTCTGGAGTCTAAGGTATATAACAAAAAATTGTTGGCCAAGCATAGATATAAATTAAATGTTCATTACTTTTTTGTAGTTATAAATAATAAACAATTCAAAGTTTAATAAAAATAATGCGGAGCATGAGCAGCGCAATCTAGAGTAAAGATGAATTTTCATCTTCTGGAAAGAAGTCTACTAACATTTTCCTTATTAGCTCTATTTAATTCAACTTCATTTGATTTACGCGCTCGCTAAGGAAGTCTCTTTCTTATCATCTTTCATCATTTTATATAGTTCGCAATGTCTAACGATTTTTACTATGTTTTTTTTTTTTTTAAATTTTGATTATGTTATAAAATATAAAAGTAAGAATAAGAAGAATAAATAGAGAAAGATGGGAGACTTCTTTATTTCTCTTGAGGATGAGAGATCATAAGATTGAGGAGACAATATACAAAATCCCTTTATTTATAGGGAAAAATACTCTAGTTTCTGAATAAAAAACAGATACTTCAAATCCTGATAGATATCAACTAGATCTTGATAGATCTTATTAGATCTTGATAGATATTAGCTTTTTATAGACATTCACTATAATGTAAATACATTTATAACACACCCCCTTGAATGTCTAATTGATGGATAATGTGCCTAGTTAAAACATTACTAGAAAAAACCCAGTAGAAAAAAAAAATCTAGTGAAGGAAAAAGTGTACACATCTCTAACAATGCGCATTTAGGCTGCCTCATAAAAAACCTTACAAGAAAAACCCTGTGGGACAAAACCTCGTAAGAAAAAAAGAGTAAAACGCCTATTAACTCCCTCTAATGAGAACATCCTTGAATCTTTGCATCCCGATCTTGTGCACCATTTTTTTGAAAGTTGCAATTGAAAAAGACTTGATGAATGAGTCAGCCACATTGTTACTTGAACGAAGATGCACGTTAATATCATCATTCTTTTGGAGCTCATGTATGTAGAAAAGCTTTGATGAAGTATGCGTCATTCTATCTCCTTTTATGAATGCTCCATTAAGATGTGCTATGCGTACTGTATTATCTCTGTATAAAATTGTGGGTACATTGTCACATTTCAAATCACATTTTTATCAAATGAGATGTATCATGGACCTCAACCACACATATTCTAGGTTCTCTTCATGAATAACTATTATCTCAGCATGATTCGATGAAGTGGCTACGCTAGACTGCTTTGTATATCTCCAAAATATGACAGTATCCCCACAGATGAACAAATTGTGTGTTTGAGATCAAGATTTATGCGGGTTAAATAAATATCCAGCATCAGCATAATTAACAAGATAGAGACTGTAATTCTTGAAATAAAATAAGATCATGTGTTTGATCCCATTTTGATGTCTCCTAATAGAAGCAGAACTATATCTTGTTAACAAATTGACTGAAAAGACTATATCAAGCTTTGTAGTATTTCCAAGATACATTAGACTTGTGCATCAAATGCACTAAGATATGATACTTCATATTTCTCATTTTAGCAAATAATCATTTCTTTTGAAAACTCTCCAAGAGTTTCAATAATTTTCAAGCTATAAGTTTATACAAATATAAGGATTCTAAATAAGTTTCTCAAAAACTTTTATATGCTTCAAACATTTTGAGTCCTTAGAAAGTTTCATATAAATTTGTCAAATGACAATATTCAACATTTCATATGTGACATCTTCAAGTGTCTTGACTGCAAATCAAATAAGTTTTACACTTACCAAGATGCATCCTTTCATGTCACTTGATAAATGTTTCTACGTCAGCATGCTTAAATAAACGTAGAATTCATATCCTCGTAATATTTTACAATATTGTGCCAATATTGTATCAAAGTTATTAACGATATATCATTTCGTATCGGTTCACAGTGATACATGATGTTTTGAGATCTCATCACTTCATTATTTTTAGGTACCTGAACCTGTCATAAGGTTTCATGAAGTATTATGTCATAGGCGCATCAAAAACACATTTCCTTCTTATTATGATTATTTACTCCTTATCCTTTTCAAGGATTATTTCATTTGGAATCGATTGGTCTATCACGCTTCATGCATGCATAGACTTTGTCCTTTAGAGATACAAAATAGGAGCACTTGCAGCTTAAATATAAGGTGCTTTCAGCATTTGACTTGAATTATTTTTTGAATAAGGATCTAATGATGATTCCTCACATATTTCTTAGCTGCTTATAATCTCCTCCTTATGTTAGGAAAACTAACATTTATCCTCCATCCGTTTTTGAGGAATCCATCTTTGTGCATCATGGTATATTTATTAAACGTATATCACACATCAAAATTATTAGATGGAATAGTTGGTTCCAGACCTTGAACCAATTGAGAGGTAAGAAATAATCATAATTTATTGGTATAATGCATACAAGTTCTATTTTATGCAACATATCATATTTCAGACCAACATATAAAGCTTTGTTCTCATTAGCAATGGTTTAGCTATTTATCGAAGGCATTCAATGCCAAACCATCATCATCAAGATGAATTATCTTGATTTCACAATCTGAAAGTTATGCTCTTAACTCAATTTTACTGAGCAAGCAACTTTATGAATGTCAAACTGCAGGTTGATAATAAACGTATAAGTTATCATCTTATATCGATGCATCTTAATAGATCACATGACTGGTGAACGGGCCCATCTTCACCTTTTAACTTTTCAGATTTGAGGGATCCAATCCCAATATTAGTTGGTCCAACCAACTTATCATGAGAATAAGCGACATAAACAATTCTTGAAGAATATTTTATTTCTTCAATACATGTCTAATACTCAATATGCACATCTTCAAGATGTCATAATTGTCCACGTCAACTTATGAACTTATTTATAGTATCAAACTTCAAGTTTACCATGACATGTATTTTTTTTTCTTTAGTAAATTTCAAATTTACTATTACATGAAAAAAAATTCAAATTTACTACTTTAGATTTCAAAATAACTCTTCTCAGTTATTCTACCTCATTCGGAGGTGAGTTGTGATACCATCACAATTAAGTACACGTTTGCATTAATAAGCTTCTCATTCCCCAAGAATGAAATATAATCGTTCCTTAAGCCTTTCAAATTCTGATAGCTTATAACCTCTTTCATGATATTGCTACTTCAGGAGCACATCGAGGCATACATATCTTTCAAAGTATATCATATATTGCTATCACATTCACTTCAAGAATGGAGCATATTTAATAGGACAAGTTAACAACTTTTCATAAAAGAAACATTAATTTTTATGGATATATAGTAAATGTTAAACCACTTCTTAACCTTCTCCGCCACCACTGTCTGTATGATATACTAAAGACAACTTGAATTAACTTAGTACCATAAGGAACTTTATATATTTGGAATATAATAAAAGCATAAAATATAATATACTTTACCTGTATCCTTGATTAAATCTGAACCTCAAGATTAGGCAAAGTAAATCTTATTTATCCAAAGAATATTGATTCTATGCTTTTGTCGATTTTTGGAACCAAAACATATTATAAAAAAGAGCTTGAAGTGTACAGTAATGTGTTCAATGATCAAATTTAAATAGGAGAATAATTCCTTACCGTGATATTCAATAATATTTTTTCATAATTAACAAATTTAAATACATATAGCGGCTGCAAGTGAGTTTTATGCAATTCATTATACTGGAGTATTTAGGTCCTTGACATGTAACATAGGTAATTAAGTTACCTGAATGTGAAAAAAAAGGCATAATACATAAATATAACCCTAAACTTGACACCAAATTATAACTTTGACCTTAAACTTTAATAGTGCACAAATAAGACCTTTAACTATTCAAAACCTGAACAAATATGACCTCTGATTTTGCAACCCCCATGCATGAGTTTCACTCGCGCCTACGTGGAAAGCTCATCCAATCACACGGTGCCACATCGTTAAAAGGGCTGACTTGGAGGGAGGTCATATTTGTACAGTTTTGAATAGTTAAAGGTCATATTTGTGCACTGTCAAAATTTTTCTTTTTATGTTAAAATGGCGTCATTTTTTAAAATTATTATTATTACTAAAAATTACACGAATACACAACTTATGTTTTCAATATTACAAAAAATCTCAACTCCCTAAACATATTACAAAAATTCCAACATATACACAAAATGCTATGTATATGTCGGCTATGTTATGTGTATTAAAAAGTGGGAGAGAGTGTAATTACTTACAAAAGAGTTGGTATTTATTATTATTTATTTATTTATTTATTTATTTATTTATTTATTTTTATAGCAGCAACACCTAACTTTTTTTATTAAAAAAAAAAGCCACTAGCAGGGATCGAATCTGCGCAGTAGGCTGAAGGAAGCGCCCAAGAAGAACAAATAACACCACTGGGCTATCTAAGTGCCTTTTTTCATGTGGTTCAACATTAATATACGTACATAAATATAGATTTTCTACCTTATATATACAATGTAATCTTTTTACCGAGGGGGTTCGGTGAACCCCATGACAACCACGTAGGTCCGCCCCTGCGTTAATTTAATAACGTTTTGATAACTTTAATTTAATACTAACATTTTAAACATTAATTTAATATACTGCTACTACTATCCTTAATAACGTTAATTTAATAACGTTTTATTAAAACTATAGTTTTTTTTATTATTAGTATAGTTTCATCTTTAATTTAATATTTAAATAAATTATATTTAGATATATTGTATAACATAAATTCGCCCTTTGCTTTATAATATATATATATACCCGCGCAATTTTTTCGTATGAGGCTGACCCACCTAATTAATAAATCTTCAATATTTCTCTTTTCCTGCAATGACAAAAGAAATTAGATGCCATATCACCTTTGAGCCAAAAATAATGACAAAATAATAGTGAAAAGTCATTTAAAGGTCATATTTGTACAGTTTTGAATAGTTAAAGGTCATATTTGTGCACCGTCAAAGTTTAAGGTCAAAGTTATAAATTTGGTGTCAAATTTAGGGTCATATTTATGTATTATGCCCTTAGATTTTAAGTTGGACGCACCCAATTTTGCGTGTTGAACACGCGTTTTGCCACGTAGGATCGAAGGTCATGTTGTGCAGTTTTGAATAGTTAAAGGTCATATTTGTGCACTGTCAAAGTTTAAGGTCAAAATTATAATTTAGTGTCAAGTTTAGGGTCATATTTATGTATTATGCCAAAAATAAAAAAAACTACTTTGGCAGAACTCAACATGATACCTTGGCCTAAATTCAAGCATACCATTTCCTAAACTTAAAAAATTAGAGACTCTCGTGCTGATAACGTGTTATGAAATATAAAAGTAAAAATAAGAAGAATAAATAGAGAGAGAAGATGTAGACTTCTTTATTTCTCTTGAGTATGAGAGATCATAAGATTGAGGATACAATGTACAAGACCACTCTATTTATACAGGAAAATACTCCTAGTTTCTGAATAAAAGACAATACTTCAAATCCTGATAGATATCAACTAGATCTTGATAGATATTATTAGATGTTGATAGATCTTATTTATATTTTTTTATAGACATTCACTATAATATCAATTTTTTTTTCTTTTATTATGACATATTTCAACATTGATTTTGTACCACTAATTAAAATGTCGGCACATATTTAACATATTTGTCAGTAAGACACACCTCAATGGTACAAAACAATAAACATATAATACTTGCACAAATTTATTTCGACAACGAAAACGCTACGGGTTAATTGGAATATCATGCAACCACACAAACACAGCGTTGCCACGAAAAAACTACAATCATAATAAAAACAAAGAAATATCAATAATCAACATCACAAGTACATTGACGAACTTACACCTCATTAATCCAAAATTAACAATAAAAATTAATTTTCGGAGAGAATAAAACCTACTTAGAAAGAAAATTGTATGAGATGTAAAGCGAATAATTGCTGGATTTTATCTTTTTTTTTTTTGTTAAATTAATGTCTGATGTTAGAAAATGAAAGCGACAAGTCTTTGGACTATCAAATATGTAATTATCCACATATTTTTTAATTTTTCCCCTCAAATTTACGGTTCCAACAAAGAGTCAAAATCAAAAGATTTGACATAGTCTAAAAGAAAATCCTATAAATCTTAAAACTCAATCCAAATTAGTTAAAGGCAAAAAATCGAATTGGATTTTCTTTCCTAAAAAAATCATTGAGGATGGAGAGAAACTCCAAATCAGATACACATATATATATATCTTGAATAATCCAATGTATACCGAATGAATTGAATTGATTTGAATGACTTGAATAATGTGAATGATTGAATAAGTTGAATTGAACGAAAACTGGATATTCTAAATTGAATAATTGAATGAATTATTTGAATTGAATTGATTGTATGGAATAAATACTTGGATTGATGAATATTGGATGAATACAATTAGGTACAATGTCTTATTTATACAAGTGATGAAATAAAATAAACCAAATTAAAACCTAACATTAAACCGACTCCAAATCATCTAAGGTAGAAGTCTAAATAAAGTACAAAATGATGTTTAAATAAGGTATAAAATAATAAAGAGATACATTCTAAAATAAGGTAGGATATACTCCTGAATAAGGTAGAAATATATACTAAATATTTATCTAGAATGTATAAAAAGAATAAAATAATATATAAAGATTTTCTAAATTTGGATTGAAATCAACATGTTGAGGCGGCTGAAATCAAGGTTGACCCAAACTTGGTACTGCAATAGACGAATGTACAGTGAGATAAAACAGGTGAATCAACCCGATCAAATAAACAGATACAACAATATATCAATAATCTTGATACCAAAATCAAGATCACATTGGGATCAATGGAAGTTAATATTTTGTTTTATGGTTCAACTATTTGGCTTTAGAATTCACTAGCCTTATTAATTTAAAAATTGGCAACACGTATAAGCTCTATTAAAAGGGAAAGAACTCTCTAACAAAAAATTAACTCCTAATTTTCAAATCTCTAAACCAAAATTTCAATTATGGATGGAGAGATTCCATTCTTCTGATCGCCGCATCTCGCTCTTCTTAAGGAGATATAAGTCCATTGCATCAAAATCTTCACATAATCTTATAGTAATTCTCCTGACTTGTTTCCTTCATAATACAATAACTGAATGACAATGTTGTATGACTCGAACAAACTCTCAATAAGTTGAAAACTTTCTTCAACAAATAAATTTCTTTCACAATACTAACCTTATTTTTCTCTAAGCACTCTACAATATTTTCCACACGTACCATTAGGTGGAGGAATTCTTCCTTGAAAGAAATAAAACATAATGGGGTGATGAATTATTAGAACATGGGTTTTGGGGGTATTGGAGCTTGTAGTAAAATTCGGAGCAAAATAGTGTACCTTTAATTTGCAGCGGAAATCAATTTTGCTTCCGAAAGGATCTGCCCAAGTTTGCTTTGAATCACTTGGAAACAAAGCTCGAATCGCAAACTATATGCCTTCATTTTGGTATTTGTCATTAATTTCGATTCCTTTTTCTTCTGACCCAATCTGTTTCTCTCTATTTTTGTATGTGTATCTTCACTTGTCAGAAAAAAGAAAAGATCATATAGGGGTTCTTTAGGGCAGGAACAGTTATAACCATTCGCCCCTTTTCTTTTGAATTAAGATTATATCTTAATCTTATTTTTCTGACTAAGAAACGAGTTGGGTCGAGTCAGCCCACATGAGTGACTCATGACCCATAATCCAACATCTCTCACTTCACACATGGTGGACATGATGTCACGACCCGGCCTGAGGCCCTGGCCACGACGGGCATCTCGAACCACACAGGCCCGAGATACCCCTGTCTCTGTCCAACCCACTAGTGATATTGTTCGCTCTAGGCCTAGGCCTGTACAACTTTAAAACGCGTCACTAGGGAGTAAGGCTTTCTTACTTATATACCCAACATCCCTTCTGTGTTTGGTCGATGTGGGACTCCTTACTAAGTTGGGGTGTCACATACACTCTCTTTTATGGACTCAGCATCCTTTCTGAGGTTTGCCCCACCGAATGGGATTTGCCTATACTTAGGACTGAGGTTTTCCCCGTCTTACTGGGATTCGCCTACACTCAGTTTAAACTCTGGCCCACATCGACAAGAAAGACACAGGAGCGGATATGATACCATTCTGTCATGACCCGGCCTGAGGCCCTAGCCACGACGGGCATCCTGAACTACACAGGCCCGAGATATCCCTGAACTCTTCCACCCACTAGTGATATTGTCCGCTCTGGGCCCAGGCCCACACGGCTTTAAAACGCATCACTAGGGAGTAAGGATTTCTCACTTATATACCCAACATCCCTCCTGTATTTTGTCGATGTAGGACTCCTTCCTAAGTTGGGGTGTCAGACATGACCTGAGCCTGTACGACATCAACAAATCAAAAATTCATACGACAAATGGTTTGTGCAACCTGTGAGCATTACAAACTTTACCTATAAGATTTTACAAGCTATACTTAGGAATCCAATCACATGTGGAAAGAATTCTCTACTAATATGAGGATACTAATACTCACAATACCCCAGACATCATTGACTACTTTAGTAGTTACTTATCCGACCCCTCATCCTCTTAAAGAGGTGAACTCGAGTTCATGATTAACTTTATAGACACAATTACACTTGACTCTTATATGGTTAGTGTAATAGCCGGCTTGTGTAAACAAGTTAAAATACTCATTTTAATTGTCTTTTCTTTCTACTCGAATCTATCTGTTCCAATCAACTGCTTTCTTAGACATGCACCGCATTGTCGAATCTCTCATGGCTATTAGTAATATGATAAAGTAGCAACTCCGACCGAAACTTTAAGAAATAATTAAAGGTCTAAGGGTATTTAAATGAAAAGTTAAAATAACTTTGAGGGTCTTACACAGTGAAGAAGTAGGGATTCATTCTTCCATTAACCCATTGGTCACTAAGCACACGTGGTATGAAACACGTGCTACAATGTTATCACCTTATATTAGTACGCGTGTATCATTCTTTTAGTCATTCAACATCGTACAATCTAGGTCTAGACACCTCTAAATGTCTAACCTGAGTTTCTTTCTCTAATAATCCTCAAATCCATATTCTTAGAGAAACTCACACATGGCTTTATAAAATAAGTCATTATCTTATGGTGGAACTTTTTTCTTCATGTTTCTTGACGTAAGAGGCGATTGCTCATGTGAGAGAGCCAATCTCGCAAATTGTTCGACACACTATATTAATAAAATACATTTTTACATGCATATTAGATTGAACTTAAATTCAAGATTCTTATATTGATAATAATTACAATCAAGTCATCTTACAATACATAACATAATCATATCCTACATAATCCTAGAGCCATAACATGTTTTTCAAACAAGTCTCTAGATATCGCCTTAGTAAAAATATCAGCTATCATTTCTCGTGTAGGAATGTATTGTAAATTTATTTCTCCACTTGCTACTATGTCTCTTACAAAGTTATACTTAATATTAATATTCTTGGTCTTGCTGTGATATTTAGGATCCTTCATATCTGCGATAGCCACTTGACTGTCACAATATAAAATCATGAAACCCTTAGATTTTTTTGCGATGTTCAAATGCTCAAAGAATCTCTTTAACCTAACAATTTCTTGTACTGCAGATGCACAAGCCACAAATTCAGATTCCATAGTCGACAGGGCTGTGCAAGTTTGTTTCTTGCTTTTCCATGAAATTACACCACCATTTAGCAAGAAGGCATAACCGAAAGTTGATTTTCTATCATACTGGTCACCTGCCCAATCAGTATCTGTATAACCTCTTATGGATAAATCAGATCCACTATAGCATCATAAATAATCAATAGTTCCCTTCACGTATCAAAAAATTTCCTTTACTGCTTTCCAATGATCTCTTCCAAGATTGGATTGATACCTGCTAACCAGACCTACGACATAACAAATGTCTAGACGAGTACACATCATAGCGTATTTCAAACTCCCAATTGCACCTGGAATATGGTACTCGAGACATGTCTTATTTTTCTTTTTCAGTCTCTGGACACATTTCAACGCTTAAAGTTTCACATCTTGCTATAGGATTAACCATGGATTTGCAACTATTTATTCAAAAATGTTCCAAAATTTTCATTATGAATGTTTCTTGAGATAGACTTACAATTTTCTTGGAACGGTCTCTTTGGATTTTAACACCAAATATATAGTATTCTTCACCCATATCTTTCATGTCAAATGACTTTGAAAGCCATGACTTAACAGCTTTTACATACTTCAAATTATTTTTAGCTAATAAAATATCATCCACGTAAAGTGAAAGAATCACAAACATTTCATTGGACTTTTCACATAGATGCAATGGTCTTCATCGATCATGGTGAAATCAAATAAAATCACTTTCTTATGAAATATTAGGTACCACTGCCTTGAAGACTGCTTAAGGCCATATATTGATCTGTTTAATTTACAAACCTTTTTTTCTTGACCTTTAATAACAAAACCTACAGGTTGTTCCTTGTAGATTTCCTTATTTAGTTCTCCATTGAGAAAGCGATCTTCACGTCCATTTGATGTAATTCTAAATCTAAACGTAAAACTATAGCTAAAATTAATCAAATTGAGGTAAATTTCACAACTGATGAAAAAGTTTCCTCATAATCTATTCCAGCTTCTTGAGTAAAACCTTTTGCCACCAATCGTGCTTTGTGCCTTTCTATTGGCCCATCTGATTTGCGCTTAACTTTGAGAATCCAGCTATTCCTAATAGCTTTAAGCCCACAAGGAAGGTCAACTAGATCCCAGACTTTATTGGTTTTCATGGACTTTAATTCTTCTTTCATCGCTTTTATCCATTCATCTTTCTCAGGACTCGATAAAGCCTCAGTCACAGAATTAGGTTCATCCAATTTTGTGGGAGATACCAGAAAAACATAATCCTCAATCTCATAAGATCGTTTAGGCACTCCTTTTATAGTACTTTTACATAATTAAAGTTCAGATTCCTCAATAGGATTTTGGGATTCACAACTCCCACTTGGACCAAGAATCATTTCTTGTTCCATTGAATTATCAAGCATGTCCGACAACCTTATTTGATCATCTGAATTCAGCATTTTGTATAGAGGCTCATTTCCCTTTATTTCACCCTCTTTTGACAAATCATTTTCCAGGAATGTGACATCTCGTGATTTAATTTTAGTAGTACTTCCATCTTCCAATTCATCAATGAACACATATCCTTTGGAGTGTTCTGAGTATCTTATTAAGATACATTTCTTTCCTTTTGGACTTAGTTTTCCAAACTTACCAAAATGATCTTTAATGTATGCAGTACAACCCCAAGGTTGTAGATTATTAAAGTTTGGTTTATTACCAGTCCATAGTTCATAAGGCGTAGAAGATACTAATTTAGAAGACACTTTGTTCAATATGTAGGCCACAATTAATAATGCATCTCCTCAGAAAGAGATTGTTAAATTTGTCTGCGCTATCATGGACCTTGTCATATCCAACAATGTTCTATTTCTTCTTTCCACTACACCATTTTGTTGAGGTGTATAAGGAGTTGTCAATTGTTCGATAATGTCTTTTTCAATACACAGTTCTTCAAACTGATTTAACAAATATTCACGACCTTTATCGGTTCATAATGCCTTTATTCTTTTGTCTAATTGATTCTCAACTTCATTCATATATCTTTTAAAACAGTCAAGTGCTTCTGATTTATGAGATATCAAATAGACATAACCAAAGCACGTGAAATCTTCAATAAATGTAATGAAAAATGAAGCACCAGTCCTTTCCCTCACATTCATTGGACCACAGATATCAGAATAGATTAATTTTAATGGGAATTCGGCTCTTTTAGCCTAAATAGTTTTTGTGTAATCTTTTCGGTAAGATAATTTTCACAAGTTGGCATTTAAATTTTGGAGAAAGAACCTAGATGTCCTTTTTTGGTCAATCTATTCATTCAGTCTTGCCCTATGTGACCCAATCTAGCAAGCCATGTAAGTATATCAACATCATTATTACTTGAATAACATGATATTATACAACGATCAACATAATAGTCATAAGTTGAAGAATTACAATTCAGAAGAATAAAGCGATCATAGCGATGTCCAAAACCATAAAAGAATATTATATAGAGTAATTCTTACAAAATTAAGACTAAAAAACAAATGAAAACCAACATCTAGAAGAATTTCTGGAGCATATAGGACGTCATGCGACATTAAAGACCGGCTTCCACACAAATCTTCTTTGCAAGTGCCAATCCCTTTGACTTCAAGTCTTGCATTATTTTCTACATATATCCACATTGATACATGTGAAACTCTACAGAACTCCACAAACTCTTCTCGATCTCGACTCACATGGTTGGTGGCTTCTGAGTCTACAATCCATATAGGATACAATTCAGTTAATAAAGCAGTGCTAGATACATTTGTAGCACTTAGAGATGCGTTTAGAAATCCTACCTTTTTCTCCCCAGGACATTCACGAGCAAAATTTCCCAGAACTTGGCAGTTGTAGCATTTTATCCTTCTCTTGTCTTTCTTCTTGAATTCCCTTCTTGGAATTTGGCTTGTTATTTTTCTCGAAAGGTCCTTCTTTGGTCTTTTTACCTTCTCGTTCTTTTTTCACTTTTTCTTATGCTTGAATCCTGAAGATTTCTTACCACTTGATTTTTCCATAAAGGTATTTGAAGCAGCTTTAGCAGCACCAAACTACTTATATTCAAGTTCAACATGATGGGCAACATCAAAAAATGTTTTGATGTTATCATTGTGGGTTAAGTTGACCTTTATGTGTTTCTAACTGTTGGGAAGAGATCGGATCACTGACTGAAACTGCTGCTCATCTGAGAAAACATAACCAACACTTTTAAGCTGAGGTATCATATTAGACATCACCCTAAGGTGTTGTTTTATGTTATGATCATTACGCTTCTTGTCATTGTCAAACTTGATAGTCAGTTATATGAGGCGGGTGATTGAAGTACCCTCATATGTTCCTTTCAAGTGTGCCCAGTTGGCATTGGCAGTAGGAAATTCCTCACACTCATGTATGAGGTCATCAACCATAGAACTTACAATGATTCCACGTACAATAGAATCAACCTTTTTCCAAGCCTTATAAGCTTCAAGGTCTCTTCTGTGTTGTGCAGTATTTCCCTCTTATGGTAGACATAAGACATGGTTAATACCTTCAAGAGCATTTTGCTGTTTCAGTACATACCATATTTTACGACTCCAAATGTCACAATTGTCTCCATTTAGTTTTCCTCTTTTGTTCAAGTCAACAATTATGTTTTTTGATGCCATGTCTGTTATTAAGAGACAATCACACAAGTATTTTATCAATTATGCATGCAAGTTACACATTCAAGCAAATCATTTGACATAAATATTTCATGTTTAGTATATAATCGAAATGTCACTTAAGAATCCGATCGTCTTCTATGAACTAAACATTTGACCAAAATTAGAAATTAATTTCTTAATGTGTATTAGAATGATAGCTTTCAATTAGGTCGTTTTAAACTCAAACAAATGAATGAAATTTGTTGGCACCCAATTTTGACTCTCCGTGCCTAAAATTAACTGTTTCGGGCTTTGTGACCGTTAAACGACACAAAATGTAATTTTATACATATTTTTAATAAATTATTGATAATTGTCATTATTTCAGAATTTTTATTACTTTATTGTCAGATTTTAATTTTTACATAATTATCCTTAATTTTATTATTTTAGAATTTTTATCAATTTGTTATCATTTTAATATTTTTTACACAGTTATCTACATACATACATAACATAACACTACAATTCTTTTGACATAATTATAATTTTAATTGTTTATAGCACAATACATTTTTTTTAAAGATAATTGTATTTTATTTGTTGTTTACATTTTTTCTGTAATTATACATCGACATTTATATTTTTGTACATTATTTAATATAGTTTGCAAACGATAATGATGGCTCGATTATTTTTATACACAGAGCAATAAATCAGTCAGGTCAAGGTCTCGTCACTTTTTAAAAGTTGATGTTTGAAGTGACGGATTGAGATTTTCATCCGTTGAATAAATATTTTTTATATATAGGTTAAAAGGATGTAAAATTCTTCGGTTAATAACTTTCGTATTAAAAGAAGATTTGAGGAGACAAGAGAGGTCAATTTTTTTATTTTTTGGACAATTGAGAGGGTCAATTTTTATTATAAGAAGGGAGGGGGTTAATTTTTGTTTTAACATATACAATACACACTTTAACACAAATACACATCCACACACACAATTTACGCACACCCACATCTTCTCATCTCCCACAAAAAAAGTCGTTGCCCACCTTCTTCGGCCACATTTCAGCTGGAGAATCACCGCACCACCACTAGCCTTCAACCACTCCTCCTCTCTTCTCTATTCACCTCTGTTCTTCCTCCCCGTCGCCGCTTCCCGCTGATTTAACCAGTGCCGATCCAGCAACACCAATTGCCGCCACCCCATTTCCTTCTCCACTGTTGCTTTACCGGAGTTAGCCACCGGTAAGCGAATCCACAAACCTCTAGCCGCACCACCGCCGCTAGTCCTCTCCCTACCTCATCTGTTTTATTATTTATTATTTATAAATGATGTTCACCACCATCAACGCACTAGACCTGATCAAAAAATTTCACTCCGATAATTCATTTTTAGCTCGTTTATTTGTTTGGTCTTGTCTATGGTTGTCTTTGTTAACTTTAAATTATGGTATTTCTAATCTTATTGGTGATCATTGTGGACTTCTATGATGAATGGTGCTTGACCATGAACCTGTTTATGATTTTGGGTATCTGTCTCACCCTTTTGGATCTATTGACTGCTCCGTATATTTATTGATTCTTTTTTAATATTTTATTAGTTGTTGTCAACTGTTCACATTTATTCCTGAAAAATATGGACTGATTGTTTTTGGAATTCTTCCTATTTATTTTTTATTTGATATAACACTTACAATGAACAAATGTTATATGACATGGCCGATGAAGAAATTTTTTTGCCGATTTCTGAGGCCTCCACAAATAAAAAGACGGATGTTACGTAAATAAATACATAATAAAATAAATAAATTTGGTCAATGATGAAATTTTTATTACAACGCAAAAGATTTTATGACTCGTATCTTGGCAAGACGATTTAGGACAACCAGCAAATTGAGCAACCACTTCGTAGCCATGGCGTATGTAAAATTTAATTCGAGCCCATCTTTTAGCAAAAAATTATATTTTTAAATACATATATGCACACATATCTTTTAAATTTATTTTGATAATTATTTATTTGTTACTAATATTTTTATTATAATTTCTTTACAGGTTCTCGAGAATACTCGCCGGGAATGATATTCAAAGAAGAGCTTGAATTTTTTTGTATTTGTATTTTCTTTTATTCTTATCATTGTACAAATATTAATTATAGTGAAATCTTTATTTTTGGGGCGCTGGGTGGGGATGTTCTTTATTTATACAATCCTTACCACGTGTTAAGCAAATTTAGGCTGTTAATAGTTAGATTAAAATTAATTTAGATATTTGATTAAATAATTCACACTTTTTACACTAAAAAATATTATGTAAATTTTTCTTTAAAAACAATTTGTTTTGTTATTCAATTTTTTTTTTATATATATCCTTATATACGTTTGTTTATACATCTTTAAGTGCGTTTATATATACATTTTACAATAAACATATGTATTATATTATTTTTGTATTTTCAAACATTGATTTTTCTTTTTATCTTTTAATAATAAACCTAAGGCTGGTCAGGTACCATATTTGTGGATTCTGAAGGGTGCCTAATCCCTCCCTTCGGAATAATTTGAACCCTGACCTAGAATTCAAACTGGTTTCGTACATTAAATAAAGGCATACTTGTTAATAAATAAGTAGGTTTCCTATTTTTTCTTAAAAATTAGGTGGTGACTTCGTACAAAATTAATTTTTTTTTAGTCTAGAATGTCGTGTTTGTTTTGACCTTAGGTAAACATTGGGTATGATAGTTTTACGACTCTGCTGGAGACTAGCAAGGTTCTAACCATTACAGATTTAGGTAAATATTTATATTTTTATACATTATTATTTGTTTCTTTCTAATTATCTTGATTTATCCTATTTGTGTGGCATAGATTATTTATTTGATTTATTTTGCAGTTTATTGCTTTATATAAACTATCATTCCGTTCATATTTCTTCCATTTGGGAAAGCTGACATAATCACACATACAAGTGATGTGTGTTTTGCGCACCCACAAATTTCTTTCAAAATCCTAAATTTCAGGAGAGATGGCGTATGCGCGGGGTATCCGGATCTTTTTCTGTGTACCTGCATAACCTTCTCACTCGAGTAGTTCGCTCGAGAACCACAGGTCTAGCACACTCACTCTTAGTCGAACATAGGATAGAGATAAAACAACACCTTTTTATGCATATGCATCATTAGTCTACTTTATGTTCGAAGGGTTCACAACTCACGTAACACATTATTATAGTCCTTGTACATATTTGAAGGATTATTGTGTCTATACATATTTATTTATTCAAAATTATTTATTCTTTTGTGGGAAGATGTAATCTAATTTTTGTTTTGCATGGTTGATCTGTTAAAAGATACACCTTACCAACATCGCACTAACTGCGTATAGGTTTGAACTACGTTTTAACCTGATTCTTATCCTGACAAGATATATAGGCAACCCTACATTAGGGTTCAGTCTTTTCATTATTTCAGAATGATTTCTCCGGTATTTAAAAATGGTGAAATTTTCTGAAATAGTTAAAAACCGCTCTCCAAAATTCTTCAAGAGCGCAAATCAATAACTCCTCAAATCCAAATCTTAATTACATTAGTGTCCAGTCGGCCTACCTCCAGATACTCACCCAATTTTGATGCGAAAATATCTAACTTCTTATTTCGAACATCATAAACCATTAAATTTATGGTGTATCGATCCTTACTTTCAAACGCAAGGATTATATATTTTTTCAGTTATAATAATCTTGCCAACTGCGGCGAAATAATGTCGTAATTTCTTTAGTGTTTGACTTTTTCAATCTTGTCAGTATACTGAAGTTGTGTCAAAGCTCTCCTTATGCATGACATCCATTCTCTCGATCATTTGATCAGAATAATTTTGATGTTAAAAATAATTCTTTCCTGATCGCCTTTCATATTATTTTCGAGAATGACCATCATTTTTTTACAATCATACATTGCACATACAAATTCACAAATTTTCCTGAACTACGCAGACCTGATTCTTGTATTCACAAGATACGTAGGCAACCCTCATTTAGGTTCAGTCCCATTTCTTTTCTAAATAAAAAAATAATTTTGACTTAGTTGGTACCAATACAGTTAGGAGTGTGCATGAGAAAGAACAAATTGGTATGATGAAAAGGACCGACTTCATAATAAACCATAGATTCTTTTGGTATCTTTTATCACACCCGAGTAACACTTGAAAAATTCTCTTGCATAAATCTAAGACAAGAACGAAACCAACCTCAGCATTTAATGTGCATTCTGTGGTGAGCTTTAGTTTAATTCATTGCATTGCAATGTTGATCTTGAACTTGTCCTAAATGTTTGTTGAGGCGAAATTCTGAGATATACTTGGTTTAGGAAAGGATTGTAGGCCTTATTTGACCTGATTGAGCCTTTCACATCCCACCAAATGACATTAATCCTTAGCATTTTCTTTTTTGAGCCTAAAACCTTTTCTTTGGGCAACCACATCTGTGCCTATACCTTTTTGAGTGCTTACATGCACTGTCCTTCTTTTGGCCCTACCTCCTTGAGTGCTCTAAATACGTGCAAATCGTGGATGAAGATTCAAGATCAAAGACGCAAAATGCAAAAGATATAGTGTCCTAGAAGAACAAAATAAAAAAAACGTCTTCAAAAGGAGCAAATCCCCCACAAAAAAGGAGAAAAGAAAAAAAGAACAAAAAAATATATAATTTCTTGAAAAAAAGGGGAAAATTTTAACACAAGATTCAAAAGAAGTCGAAGCATATACAAAAACAAAGGTCAAAGAAGCACAACAAAGAAGATCACACGTCAAAGTGCAACAAATATTGAAAGCACAGGTACAGTGCAACGCTCATTGAGGAATTAGTCACTTTCATCCCAAATATCATCCTACCTGCCTCCAAACCTATATTACAAGACAGTAACAATACCTACAGGATCCTATTCCAAGTGTTCTCACATTATTGGATACTTACATGAAGGTCAAGCCTGTGGTATCCCAACTGCATGCATTGAATTTCTTTTTGAGTGTGAGTGTATTTCTTTTGACGTCCCCAAATCAAAATCTTACTCAAATATATGTGAAATGAGACTTTCTTTCTGGAGAGGGCACTTGAAGCATGAGGTTAGGTGTAGTTTCATAAAACCTTTATTTGAAACAAGACGAATAAATCTTGTCGATACTTAGGTATGTCTTAGGTACCACTTGAAACTATAAGAGTTACCCAGAAGTCGATCTCGGTTAGTTGGGAAAGAGATGGGAGAATTCTTATGTACACTACTAATTATTGGTACCAATTGAAGTCAAGACACGACCGTGTCTTCTTTGTCTTTCAACACTTTTGTCAAGAAAATATAAAAAATTCTTTCATTTTTGAAGACGCTCATTTTCACATACGAACATTCTTTTTTACCTTTCATTAAAGGTACCTACTTTCACATTTATGTATTTTTTTATTTTTATTTAAGGCTCCCGATTTTTAAATACGGACATTTTGTCTTTTTCTTTCAGGAACATACCTTTAAATACCTGTATTTTACATTTTTTACAACCCCGTCAGTCGAGAGGCTATTACATTCATTCTCTTAATCGAGAACTTTTTACATTTCAATAGCCCTTCCCGTCGAAAAGGCTATTAGATTTTGGTCACCTTATTAGTTGAGGGTCTCAGTCTTTGTAGACAATCGAAGACGACAACCAACATCAGTCTCCGTAGACAACTGGGGATATTATGCAACAATCAACATAGTCTTCGTAGACAATCGAAGACATCTTTCAATCATCACATAGCCTTAGTAAACAATCGGAGATGACAATCAACATATTCTTCGTAGACAATCAAAGACAACATTCATCTGTAGAGAATAAGAGGTGTCATTTTATTATCAAGTCTTCGTAGATAATCAGAGATACAATCAACATAAGTCTTCATAGACAACCAAAGACATCATTCATGAGACAGTCTTTGTAGACAATCAGAGACGTCATCAAGTCTCTGTAGACAATCGGAGGTATCATACATAGTCTTCATAGATAATTGGAGGCGACAATCATCTGTCAGTCTTCATAGACAATTGAAGATGAAAATCAACATCAGTCTCCATAGACAATTGGAGATATCATGCATCTATCTCCATAGACAATTGGAGATGTCATCAAGTATCATATACAATCAAAGACATCATCATTCAACACCAATCTCCGTAGACAATCGGAGACAAAAATCCACATTCATCTCTGTAGACAATCGGAGATATCACACATAGTCTTCGTATACAATCGAAGAAAACATTCATGACATAGTCTTCATAGATAATCGAAGACATCATTCATGACATAGTCTCTATAGACAATCGAAGGCGTCGTTTATCATCAGTCTCCATAGATAATTGGAGATGTCATACATCCATCTCCATAGACAACTGGAGATATCATTAAGTCTTCATATACAATCGAAGACATCATCATTTAACATCAGTCTTTGTAGACAATCGGAGACAACAATCAACATCCGTCTCCATAGATAATTGGAGATGTCATCAAGTCACCGTAGATAATTGGAGATATTTTTTATTCATCACATAGTCTTCGTAGAAAATTGGAGAGGACAAATCAACATCAATCTCTATAGATAATTGGAGATGTCATCCATCAGTCTTCATAGACAATTAGAGATATTATCCATCAGTCATCGTAGACAATCAAAGACGACAATCAACATCAGTCTCCATAGACAATTGGAGATGTCATTTGTCAGTCTTCGTAGACAATCAAAGATGACAATTAATATCAGTCTCCATAGACAATTGGAGATATCATCCATTAAATCTCTGAAGACAATTGGAGACATCTTTTGTTCATAGTCTTCATAGACAATCGAAGACATCATCATTCACCATTAGTCTCTGTAGACAATCAGAGACGCCAATCAACATCCATCCCCATAGACAACTGAAGATGTCATCAAGTCTTCTATACAATCGAAGACATCATCATTCAACATTAGTCTCTGTAGAAAATTGGATACAACAATCAACATCCGTCTTCATAGACAATTAGAGTGTCATCAAGTCTCTGTAGACAATCAGAGATATTTTTTATTCATCACATAGTCTTAGTAGACAATCAAAGACAACTATTATTCATCATATAGTCTGTATACAATCGAATCCATCTTTCATTCATCACATAGTCTCCTTAGATAATCACAGACATCTTTTATTCATCACACCAGTCTCCGTAAACAATCAGAGACATCATTCATCCTCAAGTCCCCGTAGACAATCGGAGATGTCATACATCTTTTCAGTTGGAAATATAATCCACAATAAGACATTTCTTTTCCATAAGATAGTTTTAGCCATGAATCATATAATGTGGCCAATTTTGAGAATCGCCTCAAACTTATCCTATTTTTCTCATTTTGAACTACATTGACCTGATTCTCGTGACACTCGAGATATATAGAAAGCTCTATTTGAAGTTTGATCATCACAATCATAATTGTTCTTTCTCCCCAGTAAGTACAGAATCTTGCATCCCAGCATCTCACAGTTCGATACTGGCAATTTTGAAAGAGGCATGGGGAATAGATAAACACTTTTGTTCCCAATTAGTCCATATTTCATTAATTATTTCACACGGTGTTTTACCCTTAATAATAGGGAAATTTGCCTAATCTTTTGAACTATACCCGACCTGAACTATACCTGACCTGATCCTCATACAACTCAAAGTATGTAGGCAAATCTATGCAGAGTTCAGTCGAATTTCTTTATCAAAATATTTTTGTTGAGCAAAATTGGCTACACGTCAATGTTTTCGTCTGAAGACTTCTACATCATCTTCAAACGAAAAGGGGCAAAATTTTGACACTCAATTTTGACTCTCCGTGCCTAAATTAACGGTTTTAGGTTTTGTGATAGTTAAAGGGCACAAAATAAAATTTTATACATATTTTTATATTTTTTAACAAATTATTGATAATTGTCATTATTTTAGAATTTTTAGTACTATATTGTCATATATTAATTTTTATATAATTATCCTTAATTTTATTATTTTAGAATTTTTATCAGTTTGATATCATTTTAATATTTTTTACACAGTCATCTACATACATACATAACATAACACTACAATTCTTTTTTACATAATTATAATTTTAATTGTTTATAGGACAATACATTTTTCAAAGATAATTGTATTTTATTTGTTGTTTACATTTTTCTGTAATTATACATCGACATTCATATTTTTGTACCTTATTTAATACAATCTGCAAACGATAATGTCGGCTCAATTATTTTTATACAAAGAGCAATAAATCAGTCAGGTCAAGGTCTCGTCACTTTTTAAAAGTTGATGTTTGAAGTGACGGGTTGAGATTTTCATCCGTTGAATAAATAATTTTTATACACAGGTTAAAAGGATGTAAAATTTTTCGGTAAATAACTTTCGGATTAAAAGAAATTTTGAGGAGACAAGAGAGGTCAATTTTTTATTTTTTGGATAATTGAGAGGATCAATTTTTATTATAAGAAGGAAGGGGGGTTAATTTTTGTTTTAACATATACAATACACACTTTAACACAAATACACATTCACACACACAATTTATGCACAGCCACATCTTCTCGTCTCCCACATAAACAACCGTTGCCCACCTTCTACGGCAATATTCCAGTCGGAGAATCACCGCACCACCACTAGCCTTCAACCACTCCTCCTCTCTTCTCTCTTCTCCTTCGTTCTTTCTCCCCATCATCTCCTTCCACCGGTTTAACTAGTGTCGATCCAGCAACACCAATTATCGCTGCCCTCTTTTCTTTCTCCACTGTTGCTTCGCAGGAGTTGGCTACCGACGAGCGAACCCACAAACCTCCAGCCGCACCATCGCCGCTAGTCCTCTCCCTACCTCATCTGTTTTATTATTTATTATTTAGAAATAATGTTCACCACCATCGACGCACCAGATCTAATCAAAAAATTTCACTCCGACAACTCATTTTTAGCTCATTTATTTGTTTGGTCCTGTCTATGATTGTCTTTGTTAACTTTAAATTATGGTGTTTCTAATCTTATTGGTGATCATTGTGGACTTCTATGATGAATGGTGCTTGACCATGAACCTGTTTATGATTTTGGGTATTTGTCTCGCCCTTTTGGGTTTATTGACTACTCCGTATATTTGTTGATATTTTACTAGTGTTGTCAACTGTTCACATTTATTCCTGAAAAATATAGACTGATTTTTTTTGGAATTCTTCCTATTCATTTTTTTATTTGATATAACACTTACAATGAACAAATGTTATATGAAATGGCCGATGAAGAAATTTTTCTGTCGATTTCTGAGGCCTCCACAAATAAAAAGACGGATGTTACGTAAATAAATACATAATAAAATAAATAAATTTGGTCGATGACGAAATTTTTATTAAAACACAAAAGATTTTATGAATCGTATCTTGGCAAGGCGATTTATGACGGCCAACAAATTAAGCAACCCCTTCGTAGCCATGGTGTATCTAAAATTTAATTTGAGCCCATCTTTTAGCAAAAAATTATATTTTTAAATACATATATGCACACATACCTTTTACATTTATTTTGATAATTATTTATTTGTTACTAATATTTTTATTATAAATGTTTGTACAGGTTCTTAGAAATACTCGTCGGGAATGATATTCAAAGAAGAGCTTACTTTTTTTAGTATTTGTATTTTCTTTTATTCTTATCATTGTACAAATATTAATTATAGTGAAATCTTTATTTTTGGAGCGTTGGGCGGGGATGTTCTTTATTTATACAATCCTTACCACGTATTAGGCAAATTTAGGCCGTTAATATTTATATTAAAATTAATTTAGATATTTGATTAAATAATTCACACTTTTTACACTAAAAAACATTATGTGATTTTTTCTTTAAAAATAATTTATTTTTTTATTCAATCTTTGCCTTTCTTTTTTATATAATCTTATATACGTTTGTTTATACATCTTTACGTGAATTTATTTATATATTTTGCAATAAACATATGTATTATATTATTTTTGTATTTGCAAACATTGATTTTTCTTTTTATCTTTTAATAATAAATCTAAGTCTAGTCGGGTACCACATTTGTGGATCCTGAAGAGTGCCTAATCCCTTTCATTTGAAATAATTTGAGCCCTTACCTAGAATTCAAACCGGTTTCGTAGATTAAATAAAGACATACTTATTAATAAATAAGTAGGTTTCCTATTTTTTCTTTAAAATTAGGTGGCGACTCTGTACAAAATTAATTCTTTTTGAGTCTATAATATCGTGCTTGTTTTAACCTTAGGTAAAAATCGGGTATGACAAAATTCATATAAAAGAAGATAAACAACTTAATATATATATTAAGATAAAGTTAATAAATAACTTCATGTTATAAGTCAATCTAAAGAGAAAAGTTACTCCACAAATATTCTAGACGACTTATATACACGCCAAAAGGCTCGCTAGGCCAAATCTCGTGGTAAACATCAATTAATCTCTTGCCCCAATGATCACAGAGAGAATTTGCTAAAGTAGCTAATACTTCCCAATCTGAGATTTCAACATAATTTTCTAGTTCCACACGTTTCAACTCAGACAAATGTATAAAACTAGCAACAATAATATTTGGGGTTATCTTAAAAGACTTGAATTCTTTTAGTTTATTCCCTTTTTCCCTTCGCATAGCCCTTTCATTTCGTAACAGATTTTGTGTCACCATGGGGACTCCATTTCGTATGATCTCACGACCTCAAAAATATATCTTTTGACGACGTGCTCTTCCACTTTATCTCTTTGCTCGACATCCAGAACTCCCACTTGGAGTGATTTGAGTTTGTCCCCGTTCAGACATATCTAAAATAGGAACCAAAAAATAATTAGAATGGTTTAACCACTTAATGTGACAACTATGTCACAATTTATTGTAGGAGGCAAAATCTATTAAAAATAAATTTAGGGACTTATTAAGACAAGAATTATATTAAGTTTAATTTATACACTTATTTTAAAAAAATTCCACAAATTAACTAAAAATTTTCATGATAAATAAGAGAATTTTAATACACAATTCCCCTCCGAAAATAGGAATAATATATTCAGAGTCATCCAAGGAAAGACTAGTTTCTTTAATATTTCATTAAAATAATAATAATAGTACTTCCACTGGAAGTTTCTATCTTATTCTTTGAAAAACAGACATCCTTTCTTTGTGAATACAATTGTTTTCTCTGTCAAAGACAAACAAATGCATACATGCTTCTCATTCATCATCTTCTTTTCTCTTTTTTTATTTAAATAATAGATAAACAATCACATACTTCTTATTCATCATCTACTTCCTTTTTTTTTTATTTCAGAGAACAAACGTATATTTATTTCACCAGAAAAAAATGAAGGAAATAGATCATCAACAAGATCCGTGGTTCCATGGATCACATCTATCTCCATATCATAAAGTTGCATTATCGATTCACGATGGGTACAATCCCCTGATTCATTTGGTTCCCTTTTTTATTTAACCGGTGAATTATATACAATATTTGATTTCTTTGAAAACAGAAGTTTCCAAAGAACATGTTATCAGTTTCTAAACACAAAAACTTTTAAAAAAATTAAAGAATCTTTAATTAGTAATTATTCAGAATATATAAGTCTAAATAAAATAAAAGAAAACTACAGAAAAAAATTAGAATTGAGTTATTTTTATTATAAATTATTAAATTAATTATGCGAAGACCATTTAAAAATAAAGAAACTTTTAGAAAAATTAAAGACAGAATATATAAGTCTAAATAAAATAAAAGAAAACTCACAAAAATTAGCCTACTTAATTACATTAATATCTAGTATTGAATCAAAACTAATAATCCATTTAAAATCTAGAAGAATGAAACACATACCATCTAATTATGATAAAATTAGATTTAGATATCCGTCAAAATATTATAAATATAATTTAAAATGAATAAAGTACAACAATACAAAGAATTAAAACAAATTATCTCTGAAAAATATAAAGAATTAAAAATAAGAATAAAAAGACTACATTATAATATATTTGTCGGAGTTAGTAAAAATTCAATAGATACACAAAAAGATGAAATATCAAAATTGGAATCATAAATAGATAGTTTAGAATATATATATCAACATGAACTATTCACAATAAAATGAATAAAGAAGAATTTATAATAGATGAAAAAATATATGAAAATTACGAAAGATCAAAAATAAAAATAGTATTTTCTAATCTAGGACGAAGATATAAGAAAATAGGTGAACATTTATATCTAATGTTAGAAAAAGAAGAATTAAAATTAGAAGATAAATTGACAGCAATGGTAAGAATAGAAAGAGAAAATGAAGAGATAGATAGGAAAAAGGAAATAGAAAAAATAAAACAACAAACTACGAAAGAAATACGAAAAATAGAAGAAACTAAAAATAGTAGGATTGCTGAATTAGAAAAAGAACTACAAATATTAAAAGAGTTGTATAAACAAAGACAAAAAAAAAAAAAAAAAAGATAGAGAACAAAAATTACTAAACGAGATAAATCAATTTAAGAAAAAATTGAAAATAAAAAACAAAGAATTAGAAATAAATAATATAGATGCTGAAGAGACAGAGACAGATAATTATGATTCCGAAGATAGTGAAACATATATAGAAATATTAACAAATACAAAAAATTTAGAAATCAATAAAAACAAAAAGAAATTAATGAGGAAAACTTAGAAAGTACCCACACAGAAATAAATACTCTTGATAAAAAAGAAAATGAAAATATAATAACTAAAACAACAGAAATAAGAAAACCTATATATTATAAGAATAAGTTTAAAAAATATAATGAATATGATAAATGGATACCAAAACAAATAGTGAATAAAAATTATAACTTTTTAGACCTAGACTGTGTAATAGATACAGAAAAAATAATACAATTATGGATAGGATATATGACAAAACAATTATTAGATAATAATATAAATATAACAGATGCACCAGAATATATAGAAAAAACACTAATAGGATCAGAAAAACTATGGTTTTCAAACTTAACCGAAAATAGCAAAAAAATATTAAGAACTAATAAACCTATAGAAGGAACATCATCAACAACAACTAAACTAACCCCTATAGAATTATTAAAAAAATATGAAACAACTATAAAAGATGAATTTGGTAGTACGACAACAATAGAAGAAGAACAAGACGAAGAAAAAGATACAAATAGAAATTTAATGTTAAAATTAGCAATATGTAATATGTGTTATATAGATGAATATACTTGCGCATTTAAAGAATATTATTACAAAGGAGCATATAGTATAGAAGAAAGTAAAGAAATAAGAAAATTATATTTTAATAAATTACCCGAGCCATTTAGTTCGAAAATAATAAAAAGTTGGGAAGAAGCAAAAATAGTAGATACGTTAGGAGCAAGAATAAAATTTTTACAACAATGGTATAGAAACCTATGTGAAAAATATAGAGAAGAATTAAAAATGGAAAAAACATTAATAAGAAATTTAGCATGTTGCAAAAATAAAATAGCACCCCAATTTGGATGTGAAGAAAGATATTATAAGAAAAGAAAAAGACATAAGAAATATAAAAAATATAAAAAATCAAAATATAAATATAAGAAACCAAGAAAAAGATATTATGTAAAAAATTATAAACATAAAAGATCATATAGAAAGAAGAAATCTATAAAAGAATGTACTTGTTATAACTTTGGAAAGTTAGGCCATTTAGCTAGAGATTGTAAATTACCTAAAAATTCAAAAAATAAACAAATATCAGAAATAAAAATAGATAATACAGAATATATGCAGATAGATTATATAGATTATGAATTAGAAAGTGAGGATAGTATATATGAAATTTCAGAAAACGAAACAGATAATGAAATAGATAGTGAAATAGATGAATCAAATGACTGAAGAAGATATAAAAATAATAACAAAGGAAGAATATTTAAATGATGAAGGAATGGAACAAAAAATAATATTTGACAGTAATATATTTGATGAAATAAAAGGAAAAGAATTAGATTTAAGTGTAGAAAAAATATTTAAAATACCAACAATAAAAAATATTTTTACTAGGAAAAAGGATGAATATTATGTAGTATGCCAAAAAGAACACGTAATAGACTGTAGATATGCAAAAGGAAAAGCTAGTATACCACTGGTAACAAAAAGAATAATTAAAAAAGAAATAAATGATATAAAAAGTAAAGGAGATCCAATAAAATATGTACACCTTGGAGGTACAGAGATATTAATAAAAACATGTTTTAGAGAAGGAATAGATACACCAATAGAATTATATTTAGCAGATGATAGAATTATAAAACCTATAGAAAAAAGCATAATAACTGCCGTAAAAGGAAATCTAATATACCAAAAATTTAAATTTATAATAAGT
Source organism: Capsicum annuum (assembly GCF_002878395.1). Lineage (NCBI taxonomy): Eukaryota > Viridiplantae > Streptophyta > Magnoliopsida > Solanales > Solanaceae > Capsicum > Capsicum annuum. The sequence goes on along the minus strand of NC_061111.1, from coordinate 242,267,642 downwards.
GCAAATTATTCAGTAGCAGTAACAGATAGAAATATAGATAAATCACTCGTATTATATTGGAAAATATCAGGAATAGAATTAACCCCAGGAAGTAAAATATTTACAGCAAGATG
>NC_061111.1:242215564-242264529 GCF_002878395.1 Capsicum annuum | reverse complement strand
AAAAATCTATATGTATTAACAACAAAACATAAAATAACAGGAAAAAATAAGATTAACAAAATACAAATAGAAAGCCCATTCGAACAAATTGTAAAAACAATAGATTATAATGATTATAGCTATAGAGACATAGATATAGAAGAAAATTTAGAAATAGTAAATGATAGAATAAGTACAACGAAAAGAATAGCTAATGAAAAACCAGAATCATCAAGCTCATCAAAAAGAACAAGTTATGAAACAAATTCAATAAGTAATTTAAACCAATATTACATAACAGGAAAAATAAATGAAAAAGAATATCTAATACTTTAAATACAGGACAAGAAGAAAATTATATAGCAAAATATCTAGTAAAAAATGAAGAAATAAAGACTGATAATGATATGTGCCCAGATCTACCAAGAAGTTTAATAAATAGTAAAAATATAGCAGAAAAAGAAATAATAATAGGAGTTAGAAAAATAAAAATAGAATTCGAAGTAAAGGAAGAAATGCAAAAAACAGATATAATATTAGGAATAAAATAGTTGAAACAAGTAAAACCATATAATATAGAACATACACAATTAACCCTAACATATAACAAAGAAAAGTTATTCTTAAAAAGAGCCTTAACATGAAATGAAGATATATGTATTAATGAAGATAGTAGTAGAAGGATATTACAGTAGATATTATACGCCTATGATAGATACAGGAGCAGAAGCTAATTTATGTAGATATAATTGCTTACCAGAAAGTAAATGGGATAAATTAAAAACACCAATAATAGTTAAAGGATTTAATAATGAAGGAAGCTTAATTACTTATAAAGTTAGAAATGTAAAAATACAAGTATGGGATAAGATATTAACAATAGAAGAAATTTATAATTATGAATTAACATCAAAAGATATACTTTTAGGAATGTCATTCTTAGATAAATTGTACCCACATATAATAACCAAAACAGACTGGTGGTTTACAACACCATGTAAGCAGAAAGTAAGAGCAAAAAGAGTTAATAATAAAATAAGAAAGAAAATTGATTGGATAAAAGGAAGCGAAAAATTACACAAAAGTTAGAAAATATAAAAAATACTGAAGATACAATAGAACTAGTAGTATTTTCGATAAATAAAACAGAAATAACTATATTTTCAATAAATAAAATAGAAATAATTCAGAAAAAATTAGAACAATTATATAGTGAAGATCCATTAAAAGGATGGGAAAAACATAAAACTACTATAAAAATTGAATTAATAGATAAAAATAGCATAATAACCCAAAAACCATTAACATATAATTTGATGATTTAAAAGAATTTAAAATGCACATAGATGAATTATTAGAAAAACAATATATACAAAAAAGTAATAGTAAACATAATAATCCAGCATTTATAGTAAATAAACATAGTGAACAAAAAAGAGGAAAAAGTAGGATGGTAATTGATTATAGAAATTTAACTGCAAAAACTATAACATATAATTATCCAATACCAAATAAGATATTAAAAATAAGACAAATACAAGGATATAATTATTTTAGCAAATTCGATTGTAAATCAGGATTTTACCACCTAAAGCTAGCACAAGAATCTAAAGAATTAACCGTATTTACGGTACCACAAGGATTTTATAAATGGAACGTATTACCATTTGGAAATAAAAATGCACCAGGTAGATATCAACATTTTATGGATAATTATTTTAAACAATTATCTAATTGTATAGTATACATAGATGATATATTATTATATACAAAGACTAAAGAAGAACATTTAAAATTATTAGAACAGTTTACAGATATAATAGAAAAATTGGGAATAAGTCTAAGCAAAAAGAAAACTGAAATTATGAAAAACCAGATAGAATTTTTAGGAATACAAATAGATAAAAGTGGAGTAAAAATGCAACAACATATAGTACAAAAAATAATAAATTCGAAAGAAGAATTAGATACAAAAAAGAAATTACAATCATTTTTAGGATTAGTAAACCAAGTAAGAGAATATATTCCAAAATTAGCAGAAACTTTAAAACCACTACAGAAAAAAATTAAAAAAGGATGTAGAATATAACTATAATGAAGAAGATAAAAAACAAGTTCAAAAAATAAAATTATTTTGTAAAGAATTACCAAAATTACAATTTCCAGATGAAAATAAAAAATTTATATATAGTAGAGGCAGATGCTAGTGAATATAGTTACGGAGGAGTACTTAAATATCGATATGAAGCAGAAAAAATAGAACACCATTGTAGATACTACTCAGGTACGTTCAATGAAACAGAAATAAAATGGGAAATAAATAGGAAAGAATTATGTTCATTATATAAATGTTTATTAGCATTTGAACGATATATTGTATATAACAAATTTATTGTACGGACAGATAATACACAGGTACGCTGGTGGTTAACAAAGAAAATACAAAATTCAGTTACAACAAAAGAGAATCGGAGACTAGTTTTAAATATATTAAATTTCACATTTACAATTGAAGTGATCAGTACTAACAAAAATGTTATTGCAGGTTACATATCAAGACAAAGCTACACAGACTGAAATAATAGAAGAAGATACTCTAGAAAAAATACTTAACACCCTAACTACGCTTTCAATGAAAGTGGACAGTATGGGTAATGAGATAGAAAAGCTAAAGACTAATGAAGATAAACTGAAGTCTATAGCTACAAATCAGCTAACTCAGCAGTGTGCAGAGCTATGTCGATCGGAAGACATTAAAGTTCCAAAGCTAGAAGGAGACGTTGGGACACTCCATAAAACCCATAACATTTATCAATCTACTTCTGCAGGTACAAGCAAAGGAGTTAATCGACCAAGATACCAGAATATAAATATGAATAAAATATTTGAAAAACCATTTACACCAAAAACACAAAAAGACCACTTATTCATACCTCCACAAGTTAGCACATACTGAGATAGCCTAAACCAAGACAAAAAGGTATACAACTACACCGCCCAGAATTACATAGAAAATATATACAGAGTACAAACCTTTCTAAACCATAACCCCAGAGCTACAAACATCAAAGAACCAAATACCAACTATATAACCCAAAAATTACAAGGATATAACAAACTAATTGCACTACCCAAAACTAACCCAAGCCTAGTTAAAACCTGTTTTGACTATGGACTATTAAACACCATATATACCCAAGACGGAGAAGAATTAACAGCTATGGAAGAATTATACAAGATATTCACCACCTACAAAAGGATAACAAAAGGAAATTTATTTTATATAAAGTGTTATACTGCACCGGCAGAGATATTATATGACGAAATAAAACCAGTTATACAAGTTGTAAAGATAGGATTAACTAGAGATATGATTATACCAGAAGATATTACGCAGCAACCGGAGATACCCAGAATTGAGATACCGGACTTCTACGCAAATAAACGACTTATTGGACTAGCTACAATCATTCAAGAACTAGCAAATAATTATACTAATGGAAACCCAATATGGAGCTATTATTCGAGAGATCATCAAATGATTTACTCAAATTCAAAAGAGCTACGACAAGCAGATATGGAAGACGTCAGACAATGGATAATGACACTACTTAACCCAGAAAAACAATCTACCGCAAGAGCAATTAAAAAGGATTTATTTCAGACGGACTACTGACAAGATATTGTAAAATAATTGGACACAAATATCCAGATCACCAATGTTCAAGGTGTAATGGAGAAGATAATATTATTTCAGAAGTACATCTAGAATAAGAGAAGACAAGATGCCAACTGAAAAGATAAGATAAGAAGCAATAATGGAGATATAGCAGATACGACAAAATCAACGGAGACAAGATACTGTTGAATTATTGTACAAAGTCTGAATTATGGTACAAAGTCTTAACTATTGATTGAATTATTGTACAAATAGACTTTTACGTAAAGATGTAAACTTGTAGGAAATTAAAGGCTAGTAGGCTAGTTAGTAGCCTAGCCCCTTTTGTTGACTTTTTAGTTTTTAGTTTTAAAAAACGTGTGTAAAGTTTGATTGTAAAGTTACTTTTCGTGCTATAAATAAAGAAAGCAGAAGGCATTGCAAGGGCAAGCCTTCATGCGTTGAAGCAAAGATTTTCTCTCCACTCCACAACAAATATTTTACTCAGTTAATTAAATAGACATATTCCAATGGAAAAAGCTATGGAAGAACAAAACTCAGAAATATCAAAACTACCCGAACAGGTATATTTATTTATGATTATGAATAGCTAAATTATAATTCCCAACAATCATGATATGATAAAATAAATTCATATTAGTTACTTTATAGTAGAATTATTCGAAGAATAATATGTTAAGAAGTTTATTAACAAAGAGGAAACGGAGAAAGATCCCTAAGGACTATGCCATCCTAAAGGTGAAACCAATGAAGCAAGAAGCCGTGGCGGGGAGTAACCAGAGTAGAGGCGCTGTTTAAGGGAAAAAGTATCCGGATTACCATGTTAATAGTGACCGAAGAACATATTATTTAAGAATAATCTAGTATATAGTAAGCTAAGATGACCATATTTTGTTATGTACATGGTTGAAGGGAATATTTTGAAAAAAGCAATTTTATGAAAATGAATGATTATTTATCTGATGTGATGGTAGATAAATTCAAAATACTTATTTTGTATGCATTTAGAGATATAAAAGTAGCAGATATAAGAAAAATCATATTAGAAAAAGCTTTTGGTAAATATTACATGACTAGAGTAAATTATATACCATATCTACCTAACTACTCTTACAAATACTTACGATGATAAGTTACATAGAATTTTTAGAAAAAGATATAAGAAACATACAGTTACTATAAAAACAGATAAAAATAAATATAGACAAATACATGGAAAATAAAGATATAAAGTACATAGAATTTCTTAATAGAAATATGCAAAAACTACTAAGGCTAAAACAAACAACTACAAAATATTATAATAAAACCAATTTTAAAAGATAGATCATTTAGATTATCTTAAAGTTTTAATCTTATATATACTTAAAAACATAGAAATTACAGATATTAAGAAAGTAATATTAGATAAAGTAATAGACTACGAAATTGAAACTATAAATTGGCTAGAACAATTATACGAAGAAATTTACCCAGAAGGATATTATTCAGATTAAGAGATGTTAGAATATATTAGAAAAACTAGAGAAAATCAAGAAAATCTAAATAATGAAATTAATTATAGAAACCGAATTAGAAAAATAATGGAAAACCTAAAAGAAAAATTAATATGGATAGAAAAAACCTTAGAAAATTTAGAAAAAAGTACATGTGATAGTTTATATAATTTAAAAAACTCACTACGAGAAGAACAACACAAGATAATAAATAACATTGAAAATCTAGAATTAGATATACATTACAATACAGATAGGATAAATTATTATACTGAAATTTGTAACTCTGCAATTACTACAGGATAAAATAATTAATGAATATATCTTACGAAAAAAGTAAATTATTAAAAGATATTGAAACAAAATTTAAGAAAAATCCACGCACAAATAAAAATAGATTCACTTGACTCTGATGTCATTGTAGTAAAATTCAGAGCAACACAGTGTAACTTTAATTTGCAGTGGAAATCAATTTTGCTTCCGAAAGGATCTGTCGAAATCTGCTTTGGATCACTTGGAAACAACGCTCGAATCACAAATTATATGCCTTCATTTTGGTGTTTGTCGTTAATTTTGATTCCCTTTTCTTCTAACCCAATCTGTTTCTCTCTATTTTTGTATGTGTGTCTTCACTTGTCAGAAAAAGAAAATATCCTATAGGAGTTCTTTGGGGTGGGAACAGTTATAACCGTTCCTCTGTTGACACCTAATTTTTGCTCTCCACAACTACGTTTAATCTCGGGTTTCTTTGATTTTCAAATAAAATCACAACAATTATTTTGTCCAAATAAACTCATTTTAAAATATGCATTTGGGTTAAATTTGTCATTTAAGTGATAATTATATATTTTTGTATTTGAATATACGGGATTGTATAATTAATGCCATTTAAATGAACATTTTCATCAAAATTGGATTTTAAATCAAGGATTATTTGGAAAATAAATATAAATAATTAAATCTTGATTTAAATTTAATTTATTCTTACAAATAATCTATTTGGAGAAATACTTGTTTAATTTTATCGAATCAAGAAGCTCAGGATTAAACAATGTGTTAATTCGTATCGAATTTTGATTTAATTTAGTCCATCTATTATATTTGACTATAATTGAAATCAAATTGGACCCAATTTCAATGCAATTGGCCAAATTGATTTTCAATTTGGCCAAAACTTAAATGAATTGGTCAAATCCCCAATTCCCAAAACCTAATTAACCCCAATCCCAATTTTAAACCCATTTCCAAAACCCAACCGCCCCGAGCCTAATTCTCTTCAGTAATAAAACAACAGCTAGCCCAACAATTCACACTGACCCGGCTCACTTGTCTCCTTCTTCAATAACAGCACCCAAATAATGGACAACAATAATCCACGACAACACCAGCAATCTCAATACCCCCAACCCATCTTCAACCCAAATCCGATAACCCTAACCCAAAATACGGCTACCCATGCCCGAACTGACCCGAGTTCATCATGAAACAGCCCAAGGTTACGACAACAACAATAGTTTTAGTAAAAATCTTGCCCAAGAATCTTCTAGAAAGAGGCTAGGTGGTAGCCCTCAACGTTCCAAAAAAACCTAGTTGTCAAGAATCCGTTCCCGCTTGTTAGGATTGTACCATAAAGGTACGCATGTTCCTCTTTTCCATTGGTTGAAGAAAATCCATCCCCCTAAATTTTCTCAATTTCAAAATACGATTGGTGAGCCGGAGGATCTTTTTGGTTTTGAATTCAAAATGTCCTATTTCGAAAATCTCTAAAATACCCAATTTTATCTTCTATATAAATACCCCATGGGTTACTATTTAGGAGGGGGGGCTTCTTCTCTTTTTGGGTAGGGAAAATCATGTGGTGTTCGAAAATTTTGTGAGGTTCAAAAAATTTTCTTTCTTTTCTTTAAAGGGTTTGAAAGTTTAGGTTGAAAACTTGAGGTTTTGAAATGTCTTGAGTTCAAAGGTTCGAAGTAATTTTTGGTGAAACTGAAAGGAAATTCGATAGTTCTAAATTCAAGTTGAATTTTTCAGTTGAAAGTGATTTTCAAAATCTCTAAGAGGAAAAAGCAAAGAGACACTCTGTTGGTAGTCAACATCGCGAGTTTTCGATAGCGATAATTCTTACTGATAGCTCGTCGTCCCGATTGCTGCCCTTAAAGAGGTAAATACACTCCGTTTACCCCCTAATTTGATCTCTTTTCTCCTTCGTCTTTTTTCTGTGTAGCGGTGTTGTTGTAATCATGACTTTGTTTTGTTGGGAATAGTTTGATGTAGTCATAGTTGTAATGGGGTTTTGCTGAGAGCAGCCTCTATAGCCTCATCGAAAATAATCGTATGTGCTGGGTTGTTTGCTGTAGACGCCATTTCTTGGCCATAGGTTTTATTATGATGCTTGTTACTGTGATGTTGATTATTTTTGCTCTAGTTAATGTCTTGTGTTTTGATTCACTTTAAAGTTTATTGTTTTGCCATAATATCGTCAAATAATGGTTACTGTTTCTTTTTAACTCCACCTATCGTAGATATACTCTTTAGGTTTAATCACCAGCTTGTTATGCCTAGAGTATTGTAGTCTTTAATTAACAAATTTGTTGTTTTTTAAACCCTTTTATTGTTCTAGTTTACTATTGTTGGTAATTCATTCACTCTTGGGTTTGTTTTATGATTGTCTTCTAATTAATCGTAAGCATGGGAAGATGTTCCTCAAATCCCCCTCGACAAGAAATGTTAAGAAGGGGATAAGGAATACACCATATAAGTCCCTTACTTTACTGGAAATGTTTCTTTGCGATTGTTCGTTTGTTGTGATGACTTTATTTACTCCCTTTGTTGATATTTACCAGCCCCTAATTTCATATTCAATCCCTTAAAAAGGTCAGGAGTATAACTCACTATTTGAAGTCTTAATGTGCTGAGTTTGACCTTGATTGTGTAGTTTAGGATTCGTTAGCTCATATGTTGTTATGACGATTCACAATCTTTTCATCCGTCACATTTAGTAGTATAAATATTACTTGCAGCGATGGGAGCTTAGTTGAAATAAAATATGACTATTTGGGATTTTCTGGATCTCAGAATTTTTCATCATGTTTCATAGGGGGTTTTCTCATTTTCTTTGCCTTTATGAAGTGGTAGTAGTTCAATTCTCCTCTGTACGCTGGGACTAACTGCTATAGCCGTTTTTGTATTTGTGTTTTAATGAAAATAGCTTGTCATAGTCATGGTCGTAATCTTGTTTTGTTGGAAAATATGATGTTGTGGAATTATGAGAAGCTAAACAGGACTTTGTGATAAAGGTTGATCGACATACTAAAACTGTGGTTTTGATTTCGGGGCGGTTTTGAATTCGATTTGTTGTTTTAGCATTAATCTTCGCCTTTCAATGCTAGTTTTATTAGCTCAACGGTTTTTCATAGTTGGATATATTTTTCTTACCTTAGTCTCAGTCCCCTTTTCCTTATTTTTTTTTACCACTAAATGTTGGTTTATCATCTTACTTACTGTTGTGATCTCTAATTCCTGATTTCGAGTATATTATTGCCTGTGGTAGCTTAGATCCATTGTAGCATGTTTCACCTTGATGAGTAGTTCACTGTCTTAGCTAAAATAGTGTTTGCTGAAGCTCTTTTATTCACTATTTGTAGTAGCTTATATCCATTTCAGTTCTGTTGATTGGATTAATTTGTGAGCCGATTGTTAGTCTCTTTTATTTAAAAGAAGGAAAATGGTAGCCTAGCATAATGCAAGTTCTATACCTTCTCAGTTGATAATTCGTGAAAGGCATTTCATTTTCCCCTAAAATCAAACTTTCTTTTAAGCGTTTAAGCCCACCGTATTTGTTTTGATCGACAATATGTTCCAGTATGTTTAATGGCATGATAGGATGGATTCCGATATAGTTTTTATTAATTTTGAATAGGATAATCCATTTTTAGGATGCTCAATTAATTCAGATAGGAAATCTCCCTTTGAATCCATATATGACTTTTCTATGTTGATTTGATACGAGTAAGCCTTGTTATTTCCAAGTGGTTCTCGATTGTTTACTGGGACTATACTATATAATCTTGTGCTATTACGTTTAATCCTAATTCTCATACACCTCTTCTCCATTTTGGTTCTGAATGTTGAAATTATGTGCATAGCATAATACTTGCGCCATAGTTACCAATTTTCCCATCATTTGGATATATAAGTATATGTTGATGCGTACAGTTGTGGCTTGTGTCAGTATATGTTTTTTTATGTTTTTGGTTTTCATATGTTCAAATTGCAGGAAGCTTACCTTCCCTTTTTCTCCTTTTTCTTTTGTTGATCATGCACTAATTTTCTTTATTTCCCTTGCTTTGCATGAATCCACCTTGGAGTCCAAATGGACTCTTCCCCTTTGCATTCCTTAATGGGCCAATGGGGCCCATCTCGTTGAGTCAAGCGCGAAGTTCTAAGTTCAAAAGTGATCCTATGGCATAAAAAGACGAGGAGTTAGAAGAAGAAAGTATGGGTTAAACCCCATTGTTTGAAGCGGCAAAGGGGACTTGAAAGCTTCATTTTTATTTATTTACATTGTCACCTTTAGTTATTTATTTATTTGTTTGATTATTTCCTTATTCATTCGTTTAAGGCCTCGAAGCCAAAGTTGTACTTAATATAGATGAAGTGAAAACTCAAGCCGAAAAAGGTTCAAAAATATAGAATTAGGACAGGTGAAAACGGGTCAAAAGCCCAACGAGATTAGGACAGGGTCGATGGTTTGGGCTTAAAAGCCTAAATCATTACTTCTCCCCTTTCTTTTTTTTGTTTAATTGTTTTCGTGCTTCTTTGCTAACCTAGTTAAGTCCCTAACTAAGTCGCTAAAAAACTGATTTCGTGAAAAGCTTTTCCTTAATCAATTACTTTTCCGACATCTATTTTTCAGAGTTAGTCAAAAATGATTTTCAAACAGTTCGGATAATCGCAAGTTAGCGGACATTTTAGGTGCCTAAAACCTTCCTACAATGTTAATAAGAACCACTTACCTAGAATCTCTTAACTTAAATGATTTTTCTGCTTTGGATCATTTGAAGTAACTCTCTAAAGGTTTCTTAATTCCTTTTCAAAATTAAGTGGCGACTCTCTTTCAAAAGTCAAAATTTCTCCAAAACAGAAATGGCGACTCTGCTGGGGATTTTGAACTAGGTTCTAATCAAATGTTTGATTTCGTCTTTTGATTAACTATTTATATGTTTTTATGTTTCGATTCTGTAAAGTTTAACTATCGCATCTTACAGCATATTCCAACATTATTTAAACTGTTTTGGGGTTTTGTGGGTATCCTGGCCCCTATTGATCAATTCCAAAAATGTGTTGGAAATACAAATAGTTTATTAGCACGTGAGTCATCTGATGGCTGTTTGTATTTTAAACTCAAGTTTTCCGCTTCAGAACCAGTGTTCAAACCCACTCTAGACACCGAGGATAGAACGAAATCAAAACCCTATTTTAGGCATGAGCCTAGGACGACCCAATACCCGAGTGGGGTATTGGACCCATTAGAAAACCTGTCCTATGTCTATTGACCCTGATTCAATCACAGACGGATCATACTTATGTGTTGGAGAAATATATGCTTGTCTAAATTCAATCCATTACCCTTTGGGGTCAAGGAAAGGTTTATCTTTGTCTTCTTTTATGTAGATATGGCTCAATCTCATTCCCGTGAAAAGTTCAAGATGGTTACCAAACCTGACGATTACCTGAAATTATGGTGAGATTACATGGGTCCAGATGAGATAAAAATTGTTAGGACACACATGGGGTACCTGTCTTCGTTGATCGAAATGGACGCTTGGCCTGAAATAATCCACGTGCTTACGACTTTTTAGGATGATCAGAATATGGTGTTTCGCTTCGGGGATGTGAAATTGACTCCTACCATCAAAGAAGTGTTAATTTTCTATGAGAGTATTGAAATTTGTTTCAAGAGAAAGGAAAAAACTGATAAGAACATTTTAGTTCCTGCCGTGTGGGACCGTCAAACAATCAAAGAGGCATTTTTAACTGACGACGACACCTGGCTAGGGTAACATGATGGAGAAAATATCAATTTTCGGGAGTTGTATCATTGGTTTGGAAGATTCAATGCCTTCCACAAACTTGGACATAAATTTGAGTCTGAAGCAAAATGGAAGGAGATAAGAGCCTTTGCATTTGCGGTAGGTCTACTCGGAACCATAGTGTTCCCACAGGGAGAAAATGACAAAATTCATCCAAGGGTTGTTACGGTGGCCCATACACTTTTCTTTAGAGTAGATTACGATTCTACCAAGGTATTCCACAATTTAGCTCCCATGATTGTCACCGACATATATCGAGCCTTGGGAAGTTGTCAAGTCGAAAATCATTTCTTTCAAGGTTGCAACCTAATATTACAATGGTGGATGATAAAGTATTTGGTAAAGGATTCGAGAACGGTACAACCTGATCATAAAATAAGGGTGGATATGCTAGCTTCGCACGACATGTGGTTGTTTCTACACAGGTTCAAAAGGGAAGCATCTCACGAATTTTTGTTTAAGACTTTCGGGGAATTAAGAGATGATGATGTGCAATGGTCCATTAACTCTCTTCGTTCAGGGAAATGCACCATTTGAGGGGGCAAGTGGCCTTTCCTAGTGCTTCCCAGTCTTAGGGGGACCCGGCCCTAAAATCCTGGCAGATTTCTTAGGCAATTCAAGATCAAGCAGGAGGCACCACAAATAGATTCCATGCTTAGGTTTTTCACCGAATACGATGAAAGTGAGTCTCTACTCAAAGACGGCATGATAAATAGATGGAGAAGAAGAAGGTGGACGGAAGTGACTTTCTGTATAAAGCATGACCCTGAAGTCAGCGACACTTACAAGTACACTCAGGTTGTGGATGTAGAATCCGAGCATCAAATTTGACTCCACAGGCTACAAGATGAGTTCAAGAAAAGTGAAATCAAGTACTGGAAGATACATATGGAGGACGCTTTAACCATACGTATGTTGAGGGAAGAGTTGAAAAGAGCTAGGCAAGACGCTGATGATGCGAGGCAATGTCTAATCGATTTGGATGATAGCATGGCCTCCCAACTCGATAGTATAAGGAAAATGACTTACGACTGTAAGGTAAAATTATGCGAAAGTTAGCTTATAATCAATAGGTATCAAATGGCACAGGAGGCAAACAAGGCAAAGAAGGCAAAAGAAGATGAAGGAGCCTCCAGTAGCTAGTTTTTCTATTCTCCCCTACGCGGGAACTTATCTTCTTTCATGTTATTTCCCCCTTTCCCTAAAGATTTTATCCCTATTTCGTTATTTTTTGTAGGTATTTATGCCATTTTTGTGTCTATATGAGTTGGGGGTTAATGGATTGACTTTGAGGAAGCACATATTTTCTTCAAAAAAATTGTTAGGCCTGAACCCTTGGCTCAAAAAGGGTCACCCCAACTAGGATATTCATCATTATAATGTTTTGTGTAATATAACTGTTTTATGTGCTTATGTACGTTTGTTGAGATCAAAGGCAAGTTTATCCACTATGTCCTACGGATGAATTTGGCTATGACTCGAACAACTCTATGTGGTTATTTCCTGTCAAATATTTTGCATTACTTATCACATACGGAAACTAACACATTTGCCTTTGAGTTGTTTTACTTTGTAGATAATAAAAATTACTCTGTGTTGATATAAGCTGGAAGAACATCCCTACTTCACCTGATCTAAAGCACACAAAATCCCATCCTCTGACCATCATCCAAAAATGACAGGAAATGACAAAGAAAGTGCACTAACTATCCGGGATAATGTGATAGTGGAACAGAATGAGATGATTGCAGAACTTCCAAAAAAGTGAGAAATGCTTCAGGAGGAAATAAATTTCACTCGAGATTTGGGTAACTTGGCCATAACCTTCAATGCTCCCTCTCCGGGAGGACACAGGGCTCCACCCCAAATCCCTCATCTCAGCACCCCTATTCTCGGGGACCAGCCCACTAACGTATCATCCGGCTTCGCTCCTCCATTTGTCCAAAATACTAATCGTGAAAATAATCCAGATGCCTACCATCCACAAAATCCATCTGTAACCCCATATAATCCATCTTCAAATCTATTCCTAAATCCTCAAAACATATTCTCAAATTAACAAAACACATTTCCAAATCTGCAAGATTCACTCCCAAATCTACAAAATACGTCAAACCTACCTTCGAATCCACCAAATTCATTTCCAAATCCGCAAAATCCTTCTCCGCCAAACTACTTACAAAGTCCACAGAACCTTTCCAATTTCCAGAACATCCTTCCCACTTACCAACCAAGTTTCTTCCTTCCGCAAAATCAGGCCTCCCTTCCAAATCCCCCTCAAGCCATCATATTCCCTAATATCTATGAACCCCTTCCTAACCCCGAGATGTGCCATTACGAGGAGAAGGAGAAAGAATGGAGGGCCCAGAATGAAAGGAATTTACTAGCTATGAATGAAGAGATCATGAGGATCAAAGAGTCTTATGGATCCAAGGACCACGACGGTTTGGGGTATGACGATTTATGTGTTCACCCGGGAGTAGATCTACTAGAAGGGTAAAAAGTCCTAAAGTTTGAGATGCTTGACGGTATCGGAAATCCAATGGACCATCTAAGAAGGTACTGTGAGCAACTGGTAGGGATAGGGAAAAATGAGGCACTATTGATGCGCCTATTCAGTTGAAGTTTGAATGGTGAAGACTTAGAGTGGTTAATATCTCAGGAGCCAAAAAAGTTGACTGGTTGGAAAGCATTGGCCAAGGGTTTCCTTGACCGGTTTGCATTCAACATCAAAATAGCCCCTGATCGGTATTCACTAGATCAGATCAAACAAAAGAGCGTTGAGAGTTTTTGAGACTATGCTTTTCGTTGGAGGAAAGAAGATGCCAAAGTGCAACCCCCCATGACCGAGGAGGAAATGGTATCCGTGTTCTCTCGCGCTCAAGAAGGAGAATATTATACTAGGATGGTGTCGCTGTCAGAGCAACCTTTGCGGATTTGGTAAAAATAGGAGAATCATTGGAAGAAGGTATTCGGACAGGGAAGATTGCCAAAACCTCGATGTCGTTCGAGACTGTCATGTTCTCTAAGAAGAAGAAAAAAGAGGTAGGTATGGTTTCTGCTAATTCTATTACAAAATCAAAACAACGGTTCAACTCTAGAAATGTTTTATCTTCCCCGCCGTCACCTAACCTTCCACACGCATTTTACGCCCACCCCCAATACCAAACTCCACTCCTAAACATCCAATCCTTAAACCAAGCTCCACAGCCAAACACCTTTCCCCAATACCCAGTTCCACCTCCAAATTATCAGTCTCATTTCCAAACCACTCCTCCAAATAACCGAACAAATTTCCAAACGCCTCCAAATGATCACCAAGTACCCCCTCCTACAAACATAAGCCAGTATAACCCCCAACGTCCAAACTATGAAAAGAAACCTCCCCATAACTTTAACCCACTAGCTGAAAGTCGTACCCAATTATTTGAAATATTAAGAAATGCTGGTCATTTACAACCAATACAGTCAAAGAGTGTTAATCCCAACTCTCAATTTTTTAATGCAAGTCAGCATTGTGCCTATCATTCGGGGGCAACAGGGCACAGTACAGAGGATTGTGTCCACTTGAAACATAAGATCCAGGATTTAATCAATCAAAAGGTTATCACGCTCCAAGCACCTACTCCAAATGTTAGCAGTAATCCACTGCCTAACCATGGGGAATCTACAGTCAACATGATTGAGATAGAGGGCGAATGGGCATTTGGTAAGACCATTACCCAGGTGAACTCCGAAAAGCACAAATGAGTGGAAGAGGTAGGAAAGATAGAGAAGGCTGTGGCTACCTTAAGTATCAGTGAGAAAACCCCATTTATAGTGATGAAAGCCCCGACTCAAGTGTACACTCCCCCGCCAAGAAAGGAATTTATTGTGCAAACCGTTGCTGCCTAAGGGATGATACGATCGGGATGATGTTACATCCCTGAGGAATTGACCAACAAAAAAGATTCACAGAAATGGCCAATCACTGAAGGAAAGGCTGAGGAATTTTGGAGGCATATGCAATCAAATAATTACTCAATTGTCAAACACTTAGAGAAAACGCCAGCCTAAATCTCTGTCTTAGCACTATTAATGAGTTCAAATTACCACCGACAGGGTTTATTGAAGGTCTTAGATGAAGTGTATGTTCCCACAGGAACGAGTGTTGAGAACCTGGTTGTGATGATAGGGAACATTGTGGGGAATCATCGCATATCATTCAGTGATGAAGAGTTTCCATTTGAAGGGGTGATACACAACAAAGCCATGCATGTCACTGCCATTTGTCGAGATTATGCAATTAATCAAGTATTAATAGACGACAGATCTGGTGTGAATATTTGTCCCCTATCTACATTGGTTCAAATGGGCTATGATCCGGCAAATTCATCAAAGCTATGTAAATGTGAGAGTATTTGATGGAGGGCAAAGAGATACCATAGGAGAGATTGATTTGCATATCCAAATGGGGCCTGCTAAGTTCAAAACTAAGTTTCATGTTATAGATATTCATCCTAGCTACAACCTGCCCTTGGGAAGACCATGGATACACGGTCCAAAGTCAGTTTCATAACCCTTTCATCAATTATTGAAGTTCATTTGGGAAGATCAAGAAGTAGTCATCCAAGGAGAAGAAAGTCAAGCGGACCGACCCAATGGTTATGTCCCGGTAATTAAAGATGTTCCTAAAGGTAGCAGTTTCTATATAGTAGAAAGTGTAAATGCTGCAGACAGAGATTCGACACCCAAAGTACCAATGCCTTCTGTCTACAAAATAATTGTAACGGTGATGTTAAGAAATGGGTTCGAACCTGGTCGAGGCTTGGGCAATAATTTACAAGGAATTATCGAGCCTATTGCGATCCCACAGAGATGATCTAAGTACGGGTTAGGATATCAGCCTACCAGGAAGGATAGGGTTGAGGATGAGCCAGAGAAAAGTCTGTTTGGGCCCTTACCACTTCTGTTACAGTCATTTCCTGTACGAGAGGTGTCAGATGATGATAGTCTTGGGGATGGGATAGGAGATTTGTTTGAAGGATGCAATGCTGTACCAGAAGAACTCCCAAAGTCCAGTGGGGTGAAGCAGATTGCCCAGGGGAGGCTTTGTAAAATTGGACCTCCGCTCCACTCATAACCTGTCGCCCATCGTGGTAGATGAAAGGACAATTACTGATAGTTTTTAAAATTGGTGATGTTCTGGAAGAGGCCCTGCGATCCACCTTTTATATCTTAAAACTTCTTTTTCATATCTTACTGCTTTCAAAAAGGCATGGACTTGTATTTGCGTAAGTCATGAGCCACGATTTTGTAATTATCTCCCAAATTTCAATGAAAAGGCCTTCATTTATTTAGCAAATTCTATTATTTCTAAAACACTCCTAGTCATATATTTTGTTATTATCTTGTTATCATCTAACTTGGTTTGTTTGTCCATTACAGTAACAATAGCTTAAAATCTGCCAATGTCCTGTCAGGTCAAATCTTGAACGAACAAAATAAGGGGAACAATGATGATTGGAAAGACGATGACGAGGAACGATTAGTCAAAGATATGGAGGAATTTGAAAATCACGAAAAACCCAATTTGGAGGAAACTAAAACAGTCAACTTAGGAGATCACGATGAAATTAAAGAGATAAGTGTCAGTATCCACTTGGCGGAGCCATAAAAGAAAGAGCTCATCCACCTGTTGCGGGAATACATCGACGTGTTTGTTTGGTTCCATGATGATATGCCAGGGTTGAGCACCAGCATTGTGTCACATAAGTTGCCAATAAATTCAGAGTTTGATCCAGTCAAGCAAAAAATGCAGAAATTCAATACAGATTTAAGTCTAAAGATCAAGGAAGAAGTGACAAAACAAATCCTGTCTAATGTTGTCGAGGTCACAAAATATCCGACGTGGTTGGCCAATATCATCCCTGTGCCGAGAAGGATTCGAATTTTTATTGACTATAGAGACTTGAATAGAGCCAGTCCTGAAGATAATTTTCCATTGCCCAACATCCACATTCTCATCGATAACTGTGTGAAACATGAAATACAGTTATTCATTAATTGTTTCGTCGGGTATCATCAGATATTGATGGATGAGGAAGATGTAAAAAAATGGCTTTTATTACACCCTGGGGTGTTTATCATTATAGGGTAATGCCGTTTGGTCTCAAAAATATGGGTGCAACATATATGAGGGCTATGACAATGATTTTCCATGATATGATCCATAAAGAGATTGAGGTGTACGTGGATGACGTAATTGTCAAATCCCGTGAGAGTTCGGATCATCTGACTCATCTGGAGAAATTTTTCAACAGATTAAGAAGGTACAGTTTGAAATTAAACCCTGCTAAGTATGCTTTTGGTGTGCCATCAGGGAAGTTGCTGGGGTTCATAGTCAGTAGAAGAGGCATCGAGTTAGACCCATCCAAAATCAAGACAATTCAGGATTTGCCACTGTCGAAGACTAAGAAGGAAGTTATGAGTTTTATGGGTCGTTTGAATTACATTAGCAGGTTCATCGTGCAGTCAACAGTCATATGTGAGCCAATTCTCAAGATGTTGAAGAAAAATGCATTGAACGAGTGGATAGAAGAATGTCATAGAGGTTTTAACCATATCAAGGAGTACTTGTCTGCACCACCGATTTTGGTTCCACCAAGAGAAGGAATTCCATTATTGCTTTACCTGTCAGTCTTAGAAAATACTTTTGGATGTGTCCTCAGACAACATGATGAGAATGGTAGGAGAGAGAAATCCATTTACTACTTGAGTAAAAAGTTCATGCCATATGAAGCCCGTTACACTCTTGTAGAAAAGACATGTTGTGCTTTGACTTGGACGGCACAAAATTTGAGGCATTATCTATCGTCCTACACAACATACCTCATCTCGAGAATGGATCCATTAAAGTATATTTTCCAAAAGGCCATGCCTACGGGAAAGCTAGCCAAGTGGCAAATGTTGCTAAGTGAGTTTGACATTGTGTATGTAACCCAAAAAGCAATCAAGGGGCAAGCCTTAGCAGATAATTTGGCAGAGAACCTAGTTGATGAGGAATATGAGCCACTTCGAACTTACTTTCCAGATGAGGAAGTTTTTTCATAGAAGAAGAAATTATAGAGATTTACCCCGGATGGAGGCTATTTTTTGATGGGGCGGTCAACTTCAAAGGTTTAGGAATTGGAGCAGTTTTGGTGTCAGAAATGGGCCAGTATTATCCGGTAACTGCTAAGTTACGTTTTCCATGCACCAATAACATGGCTGAATATGAGGCTTGCATTCTGGGTCTTAAATTGGCACTTGATATGGGTGTTCATGAATTGTTAGTCATTGGGGATTCAGATTTTCTGATTCACAAGGTACCGGGAGAATGGGCGGTAAAAAATCCCAAGATCACTCCTTATGTGGAGCTGGTGCAAGAATTATGTGAAAGATTCAAGAAAGTTGATTTTAGTCATATCCCACAGATACAAAATGAGTTTGATGATGCTTTGGCCACTATATCTTCCATGATTCAACACCCGGATCAGAGTTATATTAATTCTTTAGAAATAAGCTTGAAGGAGCAACCCGCGCATTGTGTACACGTGGAAGAGGAGCCTGATGGAAAGCCTTGGTACTGTGACATTAAAAGGTATTTGGAATCTGGAATATATCCTGAAGAGGCTAGTAACAACCAAAAGAAGACAATCTGGCGTTTGGCAAAGAATTACTTTCCAAGTGGGGAAATTTTTTTAGGAGGACTCCTGATTTGGGATTCCTAAGATTCGTCGATGCTGCGGAAGCCAATAAATTGATAAAAGAGGTACACACTGAAATTTATGGCCCCCACATGAATGGGTTTATCCTTGCAAGAAAGATCCTGAGAACCGGTTACTTCTGGATGACTATGGAAAATGATTGTAGTAAGTATATGCAGAGATGTCCAAAATGTCAAATACACGGAGATCTGATTCGAATGTCTCCACACGAGCTTCACATAATGAATTCTCCTTGGCCTTTCATAGCTTGGGGCATGGATGTCATCGTACCAAAGAGCCATTAGCGTCAAATGGGCATAGATTTATTTTGGTTGCCATTGATTATTTTACTAAGTGGGTCAAAGAGGCTTTGTACAGAGCCGTCACTAAGAAAGTGGTTGCGGATTTCATCAGGAATAACTTGATTTGCCGGTTTGGAGTACCAGAATCAATCATTACTGATAATGGGGCAAACTTGAACAGTCACTTGATGAAAGAAATTTGTGACCAGTTCAAGATTGTGCATCACAACTTGACTGCATATCGTCCCCAAATGAATGGAGCTGTGGAAGCGGCCAACAAGAATATCACGAAGATCTTGAGAAAGATGGTCGAAAATGATAGATCATGGCATGAGATGTTACCTTACGCTTTGCTAAGGTATTGCACAATAGTCCGAACCTCCACTGGGGTGAGCCCCTATTTACTTGTCTATGGGAATGAAGTTGTGATACCTGCTGAAGTTGAAATACCTTCCCTAAGGATTATTCAGGAAGCTGGACTAAGTAACAAAGAATGGGTTCGTGCTCGCTATAATAAATCATGTTCATTGATGAAAAGAGAATGGTCGATGTATGCCATGGTCAGTTGTACCAACACAGGATGGTTCGTTCCTTTAACAAGAAGGTGAGGGCTCGAGCATTTAAAGTGGGGAACTGGTTCTCAAATAAATATTCCCTCACCAAGAGTATTACAAGGGAAAGTTCGCTCCAAACTGGCAAGGGCCATACATAGTTCGCAAGTTGCTATCTGGAGGAGCTCTGATTTTGTCTGAGATGGATGGCATGGAGTGGACCAAACCAACCAATTCCGACGCGGTAAAGAGATATTATGTTTGAAGGACATTTTAGCTTTTGTGTTTCTTTAGTTAATTTACTTGTAATCGCCTTTGTAATAATGTTTTTTTATAGTGTGTGACTGTCTAAAGTTCTTTCCTCTTATGTACAAACTATGTTTGACCTGAATTCCTAAGAAAGGGATACATAGGCGGCCTATGTCGGCTTTGGTCAACCCCTTAGGATGATTTATCCTTTCCTCTTATGTATGAACTACGTGATGACCTGAATTCCCAACAAAAGGGATACGTAGGCGGCCTATGTCAGCTTTGGTTAACCTATTAAATTTTCTATATATATCCCTAGTGTAGTCCTGAACTACGTTTGACCTGATTCCTGTTTCAATGGGATACGTAGGTGCCCTAATGACTCAGTTATATAACCCCAGGAAATGGAAACTGGGGTAGAATTTTTGATAAAGAATCTCAAAAATTCAGAAGAGAAGATCGACATCCAATAAAGAGAATGAAGATCAACAAAGACTTTAGATCCACTAAAATTGGTATCATCTTAAACAACTTTAAACTGGGGCAGAAATGTTGAGGAAGACCTCAAAATTTCCACCAAATGCCGGAACATATTCCAAATTCCCCAGTACCAGAGGTTAAAGCTTTGGAAGCCACCAACTGTAACAAAGTTTGGGTAGACTCAATTTTTGGCTATGATAGAACTACTTAAAGAAACCCTCCAACAATGATCATGAGTTTTGGAAACCATCCATCAAATATAGTCAAAACCACGAGAAGGACGTTCCTTGAGCTAGTACATGACATGACTGACAGAGATTTTTCTAAAGTTTTACAGAAGTTTTTGAAATTATTTTCAAAAATTTAAGTCTATTTTAAAAAATCTTACGACTCACTTATTTAGTACTTGCCTAGACATCATTTGGGATGGAGTGTCAGGGTGAAAGTCCCAACATGACGAAATGCCCGAGAGATGGCAAGGACCAAATCGAGGATCGAAGAAGGTCAACATGGAGTAATTTCATTCAAACTAATCATTTTTTTGTGGATGCAGGGATCAATACACAAAAATAAGAGTCTCTTTCAAAAATCCCCGAGTAAATTGGGAGCCACAAAAGATCATTAATGCCCAAGAATGGTATTTTAGGGTAGCCCTAAAAATGGGTTAACAGTTATTTATTGAGGACCTTTTGATTTGTCCATCTCATTTCTTGAAATCATAGGCGACAAACAAAAGCGCCTGGTCTTCTTTACAAATATTGTATTTAGAAGTTTTTTAAAAAATAGTCATTAGCAAAAGCGACTTTGTGTCTACTAATCGCCTACCTTGAGCACAGGTACATGTAGAAAGCAAGATGATGACAGATGAATTCAAGTAAAATTATTTTTATCATTTCCCCAAGGGCTATTGCGTATCATCGCCACAACGGCTATTGCATATCATCGCCACAAGAGCTATCGCATATAATCACCACAAGGGCTATTGCATATCATCCCCACAAGGGCTATTGCATATCATGGCCATAAGGGCTATTGCATATCATCGCCATAAGGGTTATTGCATATCATCTCCACAAGGGCTATTGCATATCATCGCAACAAGGGCTATTGCATATCATCGACACAAGGGCTATTGCATATCATTGCCATAAGGGCTATTTCATATCATCGCCATAAGGGCTATGGCATATCATCGCCACAAGGGCTATTGCATATCATCGCCATAAGGTCTATTGCATAACATCACCACAAGGGTTATTGCATATCATTGCCACAGGGCCATTGCATATCATCGCCATAAAGGCTATTGCATATCATCGCCACAAGGGATATCGCATATCATCACCACAAGGGATATCGCATATCATCACCACAAGGGCTATTTCATATCATCGCCACAAGGGCTAATTGCCCCAAGGGCCATTACATATCATTGCCGCAAAGGCTATCTCATACCATCACCCCTGAAGGCATTCAACATCTGTTGACATGCTAGACAGAAATGCTGGCGTCGAGGATATCTTATCATTTCATGAATTAGCATATGAATGCATCGAGGGTACACGATTAGAAGGGATGCCTTTAAGTCGCTATCCAAGGATGAATGATATATAAGGTTTCCTGGAAATTGACAATTTGAGGGTCACCTACATGTCACATTATTTGAAATAGGATAATGTGCAAGATCACCTATGAGTTGATAGCCTGTAGGTCATCCGTAAGCCACAACAACATCTTAACCAGATGGTGTGCAAGATTGACCAAATGTTAATAGTTCAAAGGTTATCCATAATTCGCAACTAAATCCTTACCGGAGGATATGCAAGACTGTCAAATTAATACGTCCAAGGGTTCTCTATAAGCCGCGTCATATCCAAGATTGATTATGTGCAGGATTACCCAAAGACTATCAATTTGGGGGATTATCTATATGTCATATTGTATCCAAGGTCGGATGCAGGAAAACCTGAAAACTAGCGATTGGAGAGATATCTGTAAGCCATCTCTTATCCAAAGTCGAATAATGTGCAGGATTGCCTAAAAGCTAGCAATTCAAAGGATATCTGTAAGTCGCCTCATATCCAACAATCAAATAATGTGAAAGATTATCCAAAGATTGACAATTTAAAGAAAACTTATAAATCAATCACTGGCTATAACCGGAGAGTTCATCATTCCACATACAACAAGTGATATAGGTAACTAAAAGGGTTGCCACACCATCATAAGATTACACGGTTGTAGGGACCATTCTGCAGAAGTATCACCGGTGTCCAAAAGGGCCACCCCACTCTAAAGGTACAAGAAAGAATGACTTTGCTTTTTAGATAACAACTCACACAGAGATATGGTAAAATACTATATACTTCTTTCGTGAATTGAGCTTATCACTAATGATTTTTGTGTGAGAAATTTTTGAGAGCATCCAAAAGGATAAAAATCTCAAATCAAAACCACAGGTGCGGATGACTCCAAAAAAGACGTAGCACAACGTGGAACTCTTTCTCAGCAGCAAAACGAGACATAGTCTGGAGAGGTATATCAAACTCTCTAGACGCGAGCTAAATGATGATCACCACCACCATCCAACCACGCCTCTATTAGAAGGCATGTGGGTATTTTTGGATATTATGGTCTCAGCTTTACCTCTGGGATGTTTTCTTAACTCATATCGAGGGGAACTTTCTCTTTCTTTCAAATTTAGGTGGCAACACACTTAGAGTTTTAGAAATTACGTCCGGGTAAGTTCTTACCTATGGATCTGAAGAGATCTATGTTCATGCTTAAGAGGTTACAAGCCTCTTTTCTACAACTCGATTGACTGGTCACCCATCTTGAGCCAAAGATCGTCTGAAATAAAAGACTATCTTTTCTACCAGTTGAGTTGAACTACAAATAGTCTGATTCTCTGAGTCTTGGGGATATGTAGGCAGGGATCTATGTAGAAAACTCGATTGCATACCAACCTCCCCCCTAATCCCTTTATCCCCTAGTTTCTCGATTTTATCAAAAACTCTAAAATTGAGATAACTTATGAATCTTTTGAAAATCATGCTCAAAATCAAGCTTTATAAACTATAAGTGGCCTAAATTCTCATGAAACCTGAGATATGTAGGAAACCTGATACCGATGTTCGGCCATAACTCCATGAAACTCGTGCGTAAAACCAACCTCTCTTAGATACGAATTTGTGGTCGGACAAAAATAAGGAACGTCAACCTCCCTTTGCCCAGGATTACTTGCATCCATCCTACCCAAAGGGAGGGGGCAGTTGTTGACACCTAATTTTTGCTCTCCACAACTATGTTTAATCTCGGGTTTCTTCTATTTTCAAATAAAATCACAACAATTATTTTTTCCAAATAAACGCATTTTAAAATATGCATTTGGGTTAAATTTTTCATTTAAGTGATAATTATATATTTTCATATTTGAATAAATGGGATTGTATAAATGATGTCATTTAAATGAACATTTTCATCAAAATTGGACTTTAAATCAAGGATTATTTGGAAAATAAATATAAATAATTAAATCTTGATTTAAATATAATTTATTCTTACAAATAATCTATTTGGAGAAATACTTGTTTAATTTTATCGAATCAAGAAGCTCAGGATTAAACAATGTGTTAATTCGTATCGAATTTTGATTTGATTTAGTCCATCTATTATATTTGACTATAATTGAAATCAAATTGGCCCCAATTGCAAATGCAATTGGCCAAATTGATTTTCAATTTGGCCAAAATTTAAATGAATTGGTCAAATCCCCAATTCCCAAAACCTAATTAACCCTAATCCCAATTTTAAACCCATTTCCAAAACCCAACCACCCCGGGCCCAATTCTCTTCAGCAACAAAATAATAGCCAGCCCAACAATTCGCACTGGCCCTGCCCACTTGTCTCCTTCTTCTTCAATAGCAAAACCCAAATAGTGGACAATAATAATCCACGACAACACCAGCAATCTCAATACCCCCAATCCATCTTCAACCCGAATCCGATAACCCCAACCCAAAATCCAGCTACCCATGCCCAAACTGACCCGAGTTCATCATGAAACAACCCAAGGTTACAACAACAATAATAGTTTCAGCAAAAATCCTACCCAATAATCTTTTAGAAATAAGCTAGGTGGCAGCCTTCAACGTTCCAAAAAAACCTAGCTGTCAAGAATCCGTTCCTGGGATAGTACCATGAAGGTACGCATGCGCCCCTTTTCCATTGGTTGAAGAAAATCCATTCCCCTAAATTTTCTCAATTTCAAAATATGATTGGTGAGTCGGAGGATCTTTTTGGTTTAGAATTCAAAATTTCCTATTTAAAAAATCTCTAAAATACCCAATTCTATCTTCTATATAAAGACCCCATGGGATCACTGTTCGGGGGGGGGGGGGGGCTTCTTCTCTTTTTGGGTAGGGAAAATCATGTGGTGTTCGAAAATTTTGTGAGGTTCAAAATTTTTTCTTTCTTTTCTTTAAAGGGTTTGAAAGTTTAGGCTGAAAACTTGAGGTTTTGAAATGTCTTGAGTTCAAAGGTTTGAAGTAATTTTTGGTGAAACTGAAAGGAAATTCGAGAGTTCTAAATTCAAGTTAAATTTTTAAGTTGAAAGTGATTTTCAAAATCTCTAAGAGGAAAAAGCA
The DNA here is from genome assembly GCF_002878395.1 of Capsicum annuum. Classification (NCBI taxonomy): domain Eukaryota; kingdom Viridiplantae; phylum Streptophyta; class Magnoliopsida; order Solanales; family Solanaceae; genus Capsicum; species Capsicum annuum. The sequence goes on along the minus strand of NC_061111.1, from coordinate 242,239,327 downwards.
AAGAGACACTCTGTTGGTAGTCAACATCGCGAGATTCCGATAGCGATAATTCTTACTGATAGCTCGTCGTCCCGATTGCTGCCCTTAAAGAGGTAAATACACTCCATTTACCCCCTAATTTGATCTCTTTTCTCCTTCGCCTTTTTTTTTTGTGTAGCGGTGTTGTTGTAATCATGACTTTGTTTTGTTGGGAATAGTTTGATGTAGTCATAGTTGTAATGGGGTTTTGCTGAGAGCAGCCTCTATAGCCTCATCAAAAATAATCGTATGTGCTGGGTTGTTTGCTGTAGACGCCATTTCTTGGCCATAGGTTTTATTATGATGCTTGTTACTGTGATGTTGATTATTTTTGCTCTAGTTAATGTCTTGTGTTTTGATTCTCTTTAAAGTTTATTGTTTTGCCATAATATCATCAAATAATGGTTACTGTTTCTTTTTAACTCCACCTATCGTAGATATACTCTTTAGGTTTAATCACCAGCTTGTTATGCCTAGAGTATTGTAGTCTTTAATTAACAAATTTGTTGTTTTTTAAACCCTTTTATTGTTCTAGTTTAGTATTGTTTGTAATTCATTCACTCTTGGGTTTGTTTTATGATTGTCTTCTAATTAATCGTAAGCATGGGAAGATGTTCCTCAAACCCCCCTCGATAAGAAATGTTAAGAAGGGGATAATGAATACATCATATAAGTCCCTTACTTTACTGGAAATGTGTCTTTGCGATTGTTCGTTTGTTGTGATGACTTTATTTTCTCCCTTTGTTGATATTTACCATCCCCTGATTTCGCATTCAATCCCTTAAAAAGGTCAGGAGTATAACTCACTATTTGAAGTCTTAATATGCTAAGTTTGACCTTGATTGTGTAGTTTAGGATTCGTTAGCTCATATGTTGTTATGACGATTCGCAATCTTTTCATCCGTCACATTTAGTAGTATAAATATTACTTGCAGCGATGGGAGCTTAGTTGAAATAAAATATGACTATTTGGGATTTGCTGGCTCTTAGAATTTTTCATTATGTTTCATAGGGGGTTTTCTCATTTTCTTTGCCTTTATGAAGTGGTAGTAGTTCAATTCTCCTCTGTATGCTGGGACTAACTGCTATAGCTGTTAGCGTATTTGTGTTTTACTGAAAATAGCTTATCATAGTCATGGTCGTAATCTCGTTTTTCTGGAAAATATGATACTGTGGAATTATGAGAAGCTAAATAGGACTTTGTGATAAAGGTTGACCGACATACTAAAACTGTGGTTCTGATTTCGGTGCGGTTTTGAATTGATTTGTTTTTTTAGCATTAATCTTCGCCTTTCAATGCTAGTTATATTAGCTCAACTGTTTTTCATAGTTGGATATATTTTTCTTACCTTAGTCTTAGTCCCCTTTTCCTTATATTTTTTTTACCACTAAATGTTGATTTATCATCTTACTTACTGTTGTGATCTCTGATTCCTGATTTTGAGTATGTTATTGCCTGTGGTAGCTTAGATCCATTGTAGCATGTTTCACCTTGACGAGTAGTTCACTGTCTTAGATAAAATGGTGTTTGCTGAAACTCTTTGATTCGCTATTTGTAGTAGCTTATATACATTTCAATTCTGTTGATTGGATTAATTTATGAGCCAATTGTTATTCTCTTTTATTTAAAAGACGGAAAACCGTAGCCTAGCATAATGCAAGTTCTATACCTTCTCAGTTGATAATTCGTGAAAGGCATTTCATTTTTCCCTAAAATCAAACTTCCTTTTAAGCGTTTAATACCACTATATTTGTTTTGATCGACAATATGTTCCAGTATGCTTAATGGCATGATAGGATGGATTCCGACATAGTTTTGATTAATTTTGAATAGGATAATCCATTTTTAGGATGCTCAATTAATTCAGATAGAAAATCTCCCTTTGAATCCATATATGACTTTTCTATGTTGATTTGATACGAGTAAGCCTTGTTATTTCCAAGTGGTTCTTGATTGTTTACTGGGACCGTACTATATAATCTTGTGTTGTTACGTTTAATCCTAATTCTCATACACCTCTTCTCCATTTTGGTTCTGAATGTTGAAATTATGTGCATAGCATAATACTTGCGCCATGGTTACCCATTTTCCCATCTTTTGGATATATAAGTATATGTTGATGCGTACAGTTGTGGCTTATGTTAGTATATGTTTTTTTATGTTTTTGGTTTTCATATGTTCAAATTGCAGGAAGCTTACCTTCCCTTTTTCTCCTTTTTCTTTTGTTGATCATGCACTAATTTTCTTTATTTCCCTTGCTTTGCATGAATCCACCTTGGAGTCCAAATGGACTCTTCCCCTTTGCATTCCTTAATGGGCCAATGGGGCCCATCTCGTTGAGTCAAGCGCGAAGTTCTAAGTTCAAAAGTGATCCTATGGCATATAAAGATGAGGAGTTGGAAGAAGAAAGTATGGGTTAAAACCCATTGTTTGAAGCGGCAAAGGGGACTTGAAAGCTTCATTTTTATTTATTTACATTGTCGCCTTTAGTTATTTATTTATTTGTTTGATTATTTCCTTATTCATTCATTTAAGGCCTTGAAGTCAAAGTTGTACTTAATACAGGTGAAGTGAAAACTCAAGCCAAAAAAGGTTCGAAAACATAGAATTAGGATAGGTGAAAATGGGTCAAAAGCCTAACGAGATTAGGACAGGGTCGACGGTTTGGGCTTAAAAGCCTAAGTCATTACTTCTCCCCTTTTTTTTGTTTACTTGTTTACGTGCTTCTTTGCTAACCTAGTTAAATCCCTAACTAAGTCGCTAAAAAACTAATTTCGGGAAAAGCTTTTCCTTAATCAATTACTTTTCCGACATCTATTTTTCAAAGTTAGTCAAAAATGATTTTCAAATAGTTTGGATAACCGCAAGTTACCGGACGTTTTGGGTGCCTAAAACCTTCCTACAACGTTAATAAGAACCACTTACCTAGAATCTCTTAACTTAAATGATTTTTCTATTTTGGATCGTTTGAAGTAACTTTCTAAAGGTTTCTTAATTCCTTTTCAAAATTAAGTGGCGACTCTCTTTGAAAAGTCAAAATTTCCACAAAACACCCCCCTTTTATTTTGAATTAATATTATGTCTTAATTTTATTTTTCTGACTAAGAAACGGGTTGGTTCGGGTCGGGTCGGTCCACATGGGTGACCCATACCCATAATCTAATTGAGATTAATACTGATGAAGCCTGCAAGGGTAACTCTGGTAAGGGAGGTATTGGAGGAGTAGTTAGAACTTCTAAGGGAAATTAGGTTTTGGGCTACTTTCAAAGCTTCACCTATGCAACCAATTCCCTTATTAAACTATTAGCATTGCATAGGGGCCTTGCTATTGTCCTGGAGCATAATCTGCACCCCATTGAGATTAACATTAACTCTGAGTAGGTTATACACATGCTTCAGCAAGGAAATTTGATATATAACCCAATGACCGATGACTGCAGATCTTTGATAGGAAGATTGGAAGGTTCACCCGTTCACTATAACTATGAGGAATAAAACGAGGTAGTTGATACCATGGAAAATAAAGGAGCTAGGCGGAATTAGCATGATAAATGCAAGTTTTTTGTTGCACCACTCCCTTTTGCAGTCCATGATGTTTGGACTGATATTGAAGGAACATGTTATCATAGAAATGTCTCTTCCCCCAAATTCAAATGGGCAATGCCCAACTACTTTTGTAATGAAGCCAGACTAAGCTCCCACTCTTTCTTTTGGATTTTATTGTTAATGCATGTCTTTTTTCACTGAAAAAAGGGAATTATTAGACATGGAAGAATATTAGTTGGCGGATGATAGAACATGGATTAGTGATTGCAAAGAAGGCTAAATACATTTGCATAGAGTTTTGATTAGACCATTTTGAATTTTTCCTTAAAGAAAAATTGCACTAATTTTAAATATTCATTACGTAGATAAGTTAACCATTTAAAATATGTCATCTCTTTTAATTATACATACATCCTCATTCAGAAAGCATGTATGGGATTTTTTTACGAATTATTGAGACACCTAATTCGTATAATTAAATAAGGTGACATATTTTAAGTGATTAACTTATTTGGGTAATGAAATTTGAGGTCATGCACACAGAAAGTTCAAAATTTATATCGAAAGTGTTTAATAGAAATATTTATCATGTATTCATATACTTAATTGGGAAAATACCCTATTTCATCCTTGAACTATACCCAAAACGATTGAGACATACCTCAACTTAACGGGGGTCCTCTTACTCCCCTGAACTAATTAAAAGTGTAATTTTGACACCCTTAGTGCCTACGTGGAACATACATGGCACACACATGTGCCTATGTGGACCCTTAGTGTGTTGTGCCACGTAGGCACAAAGGGTGTCAAAATTACACTGTTAGTAAGTTGGGGCTTTGAGCTGTAGGTGACAAAAGAGTTTTAAGATGAGGCGTAGGTGACATAAGTCTTAATTATTGAGTGGAGATGATAATTAATTTATTATGGATTAAGAAAGTTGAAAAAGTTTGAAAATGACTGCAACGCCCCGAGTTTGCACCCCGGACCTCGCACGGTGCTCATAATACCAAAGGATCACAAGCTAACCCATGACTGGTACCTGCTACAATCACTAAATAATAATACTGTAATAATGCAAAAATTAGGCGGAAATTGTCATAAGGTTCAAAACTAAATCATATATTGATATGTAAATACTGAATACTGAACATCTAACAATCATATCTCAAAACTGAATAACTGTCTGAAATAATCTATCTGAAAAGCCTATAAATGAACTATTTAGAGTTAATGGGACAAGTCCCCAACTAAATCCAACTACTGAAGTACTGATAAAATAAAAATAATACTCTGTCCTCAAACTATGAGGACTCACCACTAAATCTGTTGCTGATGATCTGGGCTGCTAAGTACGGTCAGGAGCCCGTGCGTCTGAACTTATAATATAAGACATCATAGTGCAAAAGAAAAGTGTGCGTCAGTACTTTGAATGTTCTAGTATGCTAAGTGAGGTAGGCTAATATGCATGGGTTTATATGCATGAACAATAACTGACTGACTAACATGGATAAAAATGATGCAGAATACATGTAGTTCTGAAACTACTGTTAATGCTAATTATAAAATGATATACACATAACTATGTATGCTATAACTGAGATTCATGTTAACACTGGGTACTGAATTTTGATAACTGAATGACTGATATCTGAGTTTACTGATACTGAGTTACTATATACTGAGTGACTATTTCTGACTATCCTGATTCTGTAGAATTGAACTGATTTATGTACTCAGTTGGGTGACTCTAACTGACAGTCCTGATTCTAAAACTGAACTGAGGTTTTATATTGAGTCTAAAACTGAAATTGTGGGAATATTTATCTAACCGACATACCCCGAGTATGACTAAGTTGGGGTCTAACCTATGACCCTATTTGGAAGGGTGTTAGCACCTTGCCAAGGGATGTTAACAATATCTATAAGTTAACTCTCTCTGACACTCGCTGGTAGGAAAAATTGTATAAGATGTATCAACCCTAGATTGGTAGGAAGACATCTCAACCTACGCTGGCTACGTAGTTCTGTAATGCAGGGATTGCTACTACGATTCAAACCCTTTACTGACAGGAATTCCCCCATTCCTGGGTTCACTCGGTGCTAAATCCTAGTCCCAACTAAATGGACACAGAACTGATTTCTAAACTGTTCTAGGCTAGATTGAACTATTACTGATTGTGTTGTCTAACTGACATGAACTGAGTTTACTGGGTCCCGCTGACTTGCGAAATACTAATGAGTTTTGTTAACTGGCTGAGTTCTAAACTAAATACTGAATTAAGACTTTGACTGATTATTGAGTACTACTGTTCATGACACTACTGAGACTATTCTGTAACTATTGTAACTCTAGGTAAGAAGATAGATTTTTCGGGTATTGAATACCCCCAGGACTCGATAGCATAAAAAGTAAAGCATAGGATAAACTGGAAAAGCATAACAATGTTTACTTGCTCACAACTTATTCATAGAGGCATTTTATCAAACACTTGTAAGATATAAACTTGCACATATGCTAACATGTCATGATTTTTACATTTAATTCACACGAGCAATTTATCAAGAACTTGGGGAACATAATCTATGCACATGATACTAAACAACATGTATCCATCATAATTTCAAATCCCAATTTGAAAATCAAGGGCTTTTAACTTGAATTCGCATGCTACTACACACATGATAAAAATTTCACATAAAACTTGAAATAAACCATGGATTAGAACACAATCAACATCATAATCATGAATACACTCAAATCTCATATGGAATTCATGAAATCAATTAACTTGTAGTTTAAAAAGGTTTCTTGAACTTCAAGGGTGGAAGGAAACTCTTGGATAAACACTTCACATACCTTGATGCTTGAATTCGTGAAGACTAATAGTTTGTTCTTGAAGATTTGCTCTTGAAATTAAAATCTCGAGGGTTTGTTCTTGAGTAAATTTGAGAGAATTCAAAAGAAAGTGAGCAATATAGCCTCTAGGGTCATTTGATATTATGTTTTGGGGCTGAAAATGAGTGAGATAATGACCCAAATACCCCTTTGGATGTGGGGTTTTAATGACTAAAAATGTGTCCAGTGATGCGCAGACCGACACACTGCATCGATAGCATCAATGCGATGACCAACGCACTGCATCGAGTTTGCATTGGTTCACTGAAAAAATTATCTGTCGATGCGATGGGCGACGCGAGGTGTCAAAATCGCATTGATCCACTATTTTGGTCACCTGAACATAGTTCAAATGAGGTCCGAAAAATCTGAAACTCACCCGAAGTGACCTACTGACATTCCTAATCATGAATCAACCTAAAAATCAAAATTTTAAGGTCATAAGGGTCATAAAATAGGATTGACAACTTATGAAGGCTAAAATAATTCTTAGTGTAAGAACTTACTGAAATTTCTAAGCCTGGGATCCCTTTTCAAGCCCTAAAAGACTGATTTAAGCTTGGAATTTTTGTGGGGTCTTATAATATCTCCCTCATATCTCCTTCTTGGGAACATTCGTCTTCGAATAAGACTGCCTAAGATGAGAAACACTAATAGACTGAGCTAACACCCAGAACATGTATATTAGATGCATGAAATACATAACTGAAACTACTGATAAGATGAGTTTTCAAACTGAACATGCATATCTATTGCATGAGTACATGGTTCAACTGGTTCATGAATACATGACGATCATGAAGATGATATGCAACGGTAATAAATACCAAATTTGTAACTGTAAATGAATATGGAACTGAGCAAATATAAGAAAGACTTTTACCTTGAGCTGAGTCTGAGTTTGTGGAGAAGAGGTGAGGATACTTGGTTTGCATATCTGCTTCTACTTCCCAAGTAGCTCCCTCAACGGACTGATTCCACTAAAGAACTTTGACTAGAGGGAATTCTTTGTTCCTCATTCTGCGAACCTAAAAATCGAGAATTTTGATTGGGATTTTCTCATAAGAGAGGCTGTTCTAAATATCTATACCCTCTATAGGGATGACAACTGCTGGGTCTCCTATACACTTCTTTAGCAAGGAGACATAAAATACTGGATGTACTAAAACTAAGTCTGAAGGCAACTTAAGCTCGTAATATACCAATATCCTTGCTAAACCTCTTCATTCCCTTCATAGGAGAGATTTTTAAATACACATAATCACCAATCTCAAAATAGAGATCCTTCCTTCGCACATCTGCATACGAATTTTATCGGCTCTGAGCTATTTTAAGCCTTTCCCTAATCAACTGAACTTTTCTAAGGCATCAAATACCAAGTCAGGCCCTAGCACTGCAGCCTTACCTACTTCAAACCAACCAATGGGAGATCTACATCTCCTCCTATAAAGTGCCTCGAATGGAACCATCTAAATACTAAAATGATAACTATTATTATATGAGAACTCAATCAAGGGAAAGTGGTCATCCCAACTACCCTTAAAGTCAATGGCACACAACCTTAAAATATCTTTCAAATTCTGAATGATCCTTTCTGCTTGACCATCTGTCTGAGGGTGGAAGGTTGTACTGAGGTGAACTTGTGTACCAAGACCCTTTTGGAAGGCTTTCCAAAAATGATAGGTGAACTTGGTACCTCTATATGAGATAATAGACAACAAAACTCCATGTAATCTGACTAACTCTCTAACATAGAGCTTGGCATAATCCTCAACTGAATAAGAGGTATAAACTGGTAAGAAGTGAGCTGATTTGGTCATCTTAACTACAATGACCCAAATAGAATCGTGCTGACAACGAGTATGAGGCAAACCCATCACAAAGTACGTATTCACTTCCTCCCACTTCTACATGGGAATACTGAACTCTTGCATGGAACCACTAGGTTTTTGGTGCTCAATCTTAACCTGTTGACATGTAGAGCACTTAGCGACAAACTCTACAATGTATCCCTTCATCACACTTCACCAATAGATCTGCCATAAATTATGGTACATCTTAGTAGCCCCTGGATGAATAGAGTATCACACACCATTCACTTCTACAAGAATTCTTTGCCTCAAGTCATCTACACCTGGCACAAATAACTAACACTGGCAACATAATACACCATCTCCTCTTTGGAGAAAACCTTTACCTTCTGATTTCTGACTGACTCTTTCAACTTGAATAGACTGTGATCTCTGTCCTGATTTCCTTTACTTTAGAAACCAGAGATAATTCTGAACTGTTCTAAACCCACACACTACCTTCTGCTGAATTGACTAAGTGGACACCTAGTCGGGCAAGCTGATGAACTTCCTGAACTAACTTCTTATTATTATCCTCCACGTGAGCTACACTAGCTATAAACATCCTAATGAGAGCATCAACCACTATATTGGCCTTACTCAGATGATATAGGACGCTCATGTCGTAGTCTTTAAATAACTCTAACCACCTTCTATGACATAGGTTCAGATCTTTCTGATAAAACACATACTATAGGCTTTTATGGTCTGTGAACACATCAACATGAACCCCATGTAAATAATGCCTCCAAATCTTTATGGCAAATACAATAGTTACTAACTCAAGATCATGAGTGGGGTAATTCTTTTCATGAGGCATAAGCTTTTTAGAGGCATAGGCTATGACCTTACCTCTCTAAATCAAAGTACACCCCAAACCCACTTTGGAAGCATCACAATATACTACGAATCCATCTGAGCTATTTGGTAAAGTCAAAACTGGGGTTGTAGTGAGTCAAGCCTTTAACTCTTGAAAATACTTCTCATAAGAATTTGACAACTGGAATTTGACTTTCTTCTGAGTTAATCTAGACATAATAGATGTAATAGACGAGAATCCCTTGATAAACCATCGGTAATAGCCAACCAAACCCAAGAAACTCCTGATATCTGATGGAGAGATGGGTCTGGGCCAGTTTCTCACTACTTCGGTCTTTTGAGAATCAACTTTAATGCCATCACCGAAAATTATATGGCTAAGAAAATCTACTTTTCTTATCCAAAATTCATACTTACTAAATTTGGCAAACACCTGATGGGCTTGAGGGTCTGTAACACTATTCTGAGATAGTATGTATGTTCATGTTCACTGCAGGATTACATAAGAATGTCATCAATGAAGACTATGATGAACATGTCCAAATACTGCTTGAACACGTAGTTCATCAAGTCCATCAAGGCTGCTGGAGCATTGGTAATGCCAAATGACATGACTAAGAATTTAAAGTGGCCATACCAAATTCTTAAAGCTTTTTTTGGAATGTCACATTCTCTGACCCTGAGCTAATGATAGCTTGATCTAAGGTCTATCTTAGAGAAGTAACTGGCACCCAAAAGTTGGTCAAACAAGTCATTGATTTTGGGAAGTGGGTACTTGTTCTTGACCATAAATTTATTTTACTAATGGTAGTCTATACATGTCTTAAGAGATCTATCTTTCTTACACACAAATAGAACTGGTGCACCCCATGGAGAAATGTTGGGTTTGATGAACCCCTTATCTAGGATATCTTTAAACTATTCTTTAACTTTTTGAGTGCTGCAGGTGCCATTATATATGGTGGAATGGACATCGTCTGAGTATCCAAAAGAAGATCTATTCCAAATTTAATTTCCCGCTCGGGAGGGACTCCAGGAAAATCTTTGGGAAACATATTTGGGAATTCACATGCTACTGATACTGACTCAAGATTAGGGGTTTTTGAACTAGATTTTTGAACTCAAACGAGATGATAGACACATCCCTTAGATATCATTTTTCTCGCCCTAAGGAAAGAAATAAGCTAACCCTTGAGTGCTGAAGTACTACTCTTTCACTTAAGGATAGGTTCATTTGAAAACTGAAAATGGACAATTCTATTTCTACAGTCAACTGAAGCATAGCATGAATGAAGCCAATCTATGCCGAGAATGACATCAAAATCTTTTATCTTTAATTTTACTAAGTCTGCTGAAGTGACTTTGAGATACCATAACCAGATAATTCCTGTGTACTCGTCAGGCTATGATAGATTTATCCACTGGGGTAGAGACTGAGAAGGGATCTTCTAGGATTTTAGAACTGACTCCAAAGTCAACAGCTATATAAGGAGTCATAAAGGACAAAGAAGCTCCTGGATCTAGCAAAGCATAAACATGAAAATGATAAACTTGTAATGTACGAGTGACCGCATCAGGAAAACTTTCCCGATCCTGTCAGGATTGAAGTGCATAAATCCTATTTGGGCGCTGCCTACTGGTGGCACTGGAAATGGTACCCTACTAATTTGGGCGATCAGACTGAGCTGAAGGACGATTATGCTGACTCTGTAAACCCACCTGAGGACACTTTCTAAACCTATAGCCTGGCTTGCCACATCTAAAACATACATCACTGTCAGCCTTGCAGATACCCTGATGGTGTCCACCATACTTCTGGAAAATGGGATTTGTTCGGGAACTACTAACACTACCCTGTGGTTTAGGGCCTGGTGCCCTATCTCTATCGATATCTCTGAATTTCAGCACTGGAGCACTGGCTGAGGACGGGGTTGAAACTAAAGATTTTAGGCAGAACTGAGAACAATTCCCACCTTCTGACTTAGGCTGAGCAAAATTGAAGCTACCTATTCTAGCTCTCTTATTCTCCCTCTTATTCTTCCTATTCTTAGCCTCCTCTATCTGCTGAGCATAGACCATGAGCCTAGATATGTCTATCTTCTTAATCAGCATTGCGGTCCTACACTCCTTGACCATACTGTTAGACACGCTAGACACAAACTTACTTATTTTAGATTTGCTATCTACTACCACATGAGGAGAGTATCTTGATAGCTGAGTAAACTTGAAAGAATACTCTTTCACTATCATATTGTGCTGCTTCAGATTAATAAACTTCAACACCTTTGCTTCCCTCAACTCCAGTGGGAAGAACCTATCTAGAAAAAAAGTGGAAAACTTCTCCCATTCTACGAGTCCTGCATCATCGGCCCTCTCTTCCTTCTACTGCTTGAACCATGAGTGAGCCATATCCTACAACTGATATAATACTAATTCTATGCTCTCACCATAGTCATCCCCATAATGTCTGTGACTTTTTGTACCTAGGTCATTTTATGATTGAGACTCGGTAAAAACTGAAGGGTTCATTTGGGTAGATTCCTAAATTCTAGGTGCAGCAGTATTGGCCATTGGGTTGGTGAAAATGGCAACTGGGCATTCATTCTGGGCTGCCACAGAATAAGCTAAAGTGGTGAAAGTTGCACTAAATTCTATGTGGGAAACATGCTCGTCCAAAGGATTTTCCTGAATGGGCAGAGATGCTGGCTGATTTTCTATTCTTCTTCCGTTATTGTTTTTGGGAGGCATGTTTTGTAAAAAAAAGTAAGAAAAGGATTAGACTGAGACTGATGAGACTGAGACTGTAACTTAAGCTCATGCTCACTCGCACTATATGAATACTGAAAGAAGGGAAACTTTTCCTAAAATGCCTCATAGCCTCTTGGTCATAAGTGTGGCACGCTACACACCCATGCATAAGACTCTACTAGACGTGACTTTTAGATTTTCTAGGACTCTGTTGAACCTTAGGCTCTGATACCAAGTTTGTAACGCCTTGAGTCTACACCGCAAATGTCACACGGTGCTCATAATTCCGAAGGACCATAAGCTAACCTATGACTGGTACCTACGACAATCACTGAATAATAATACTATAATAATGTGGAAATTAGGAAGAAATTTCCATAAGGTTCAAACTGAATCATATACTGATATGTAAATAATGAATACTAAACATCTTACAATCATATCTAAAAACTGAATAACTGTCTGAAATAAAATAATCTAAAAAGCCTCTAAATAAACTGTTTGAAAATGGAGTTGATGGGATAAGTCCCCAACTAACTACAACTACTGAAGTACTGATGACTAAAAATAATACTCTATCCTCAAACTATAAGGACTCACCACTAAATTTATTGATGATGATCTGGGCTTCTAAGTACGATTAGGATCCCTTGAGTCTGAACCTATAATATAAGACATCATAGCGTAAAAGGAAAGTATGCATCATTACTTTGAATATATTGGTATGCTAAGTCAGGTAGGCTGATATGCATGGGTTCATATGCATGAACAATAACTAACTGTGTAACATGGATAAAAATGACCGAGAATACATGTACATTTGAAATTGCGATAAATGTTGATTATACAATAATATGCACATAACTACGTATGCTGAAACTGAGATTTATATTAACACTGGGTACTGAATACTAATAACAGAATGATTGATATATGAGTTTACTGATACTGAATTACTGTATACTGAGTGACTATTTTTGATAGTCCTAATTCTGTAGAACTAACTGAGTTTTGTACTGAGTTGGGTGACTTTAACTAACAGTCCTAATTCTAAAACTAAATTGAGGTTTTATATTGATTCTAAAACTAAAACTGTAGGAGTGTTCATCTAACCGACATACCCTGAGTATGACTAAGTTGGGGTCTAACCTGTGACCCCAGTTGGCAGGGTGTTAGCACCTTGCCAAGAGATACTAACAATAGCTATGATTTAACCCTCTCTGACAAAAAGCTCATTCATCAATCCTCACTAGAAGGAAAACTCGTACGAGATATATCAACCCTAGACTGGAAGAAAGACATCTCAACCTATGCTAGCTACGTAGTTTTATAATATAGGGATTGCTACTATGGGTTAAACCCTTTACTGACAGGAATGCCCCCATCTCTGGGTTCACTCGATGCTGAATCCTACTCCCAACTGAATGGACACTAAACTAATTTCTAAATTATTGTAGGCTAGACTAAACTATTACTTATCGTGTTGTCTAACTAAACTGAATTAAGTTTACTGGGTCCCGCTGACTGATGGAATACTACTGAGTTTTGCTAACTGATTGAGTTTACTGAGTTCTGAATTAAATACTGAACTGAGACTATGACTTATTACTGAGTACTACTGTTAGTGACATAACTGAGACTATTCTGTAACTACTATAACTCTAGGTAAGTAGCTAGATTTTTTGGGTATTGAATACCCCCAGGACTCGATAGCATGAAAAGTAAAGCATAGGATAAACTGGAAAAACATAACAATGTTCACTTGCTCACAACTTATTCGTAGAGGCATTTTATCAAATGCTTGTAAGATATAAGCTTGAACATATGCTAGCATGTCATGATTTTCACATTTAATTCACATGAGCAATTTATCAAGAACTTGGGGAACATAATCTATGCACATGATACTAAACAACAAGTATGCATCATAATTTCAAATCCCAATTTGAAAATCAAGGGATTTTAATATGACTTCACATGCTACTACACACATGATAAATAATATTACATGAAACTTGAAATAAACCATGGATTAGAACACAATCAACATCATAATCATGAATATACTCAAATCCCACATGAAATTCATGAACTCAATTAACTTGTAGTTTAAAAGAGTTTCTTGAACTCTATGGGTGGAAGGAAACCCTTGGATGAACACTTCAAAAACCTTGATGTTTGTATTCATGAAGACTGATGGTTTGTTCTTAAAGATTTGCTCTTGAAATTAAAAGCCCCAGGGTTTGTTCTTGAGTAAATTTGAGAGAATTTGAAAGAAAGTGAGCAATTTAGCCTCTAGGGTCATTTGATTTTATATTTTGGGGCTGAAAATGGGTGGGATAGTAACCCAAATACCCCTTTGGATGCGGGCTTTTAATGACTGAAAACGTATCCAGTGATGCACAGAACGACGCACCACATTGATGGCAACCATGCGATGAACAATACACTGCGTCGAGTTCGCGTTAGTTCACTGGAATTGCACTGAAAGCTAGAAAAAAATTATCTGTCGACGTGATGGGTGATGTATTGAGATTGCGTCAACCCACTATTTTTATCACCTAAACATGGTTCAAACGAGGTCCAAAAAATCTGAAACTCACTCGAAGTTACCTACCGACATTCCTGATCATGAATCAACCTAAAAATTGATATTTTAAGGTCATAAGGTTCATAAAATAGGATTTCCAACTTATGAAGGCTAAAATAATTCTAAGTGTAAACACTTAGCTGAAATTTCTAAGTCTGGGACCCCTTTTCAAGCCCTAAAGGACTGAGTTAAGCTTAGGATTTTTGCGGGGTCTTACAATAACCCACAAGTTTTTAATTTACACTTTGATCCAAATGTTAGTTAATATAGCAGGAAATAGAGGGGAAAAAGGCGCGTTTCTCTTTTTTCTCATCCGTTGTTATTTTCTCTCTCTTCACGATTATCGTTGTTCATTTTTGCTACTACTTTATTCATCATATTCTACTTCATTATCATCTTTTAATTCATTATCCTCTTCATCTTCTTCTTGTCGATCATTGTTGTTGTTGTTGTTACCGCTACTGCTGCTATCTGACAAATTTCTTAGGTCAAATTTTGTTTCCTATAGCACTTTCCACTTTGGCATTACTTGATAGGTGACTTTGGTAAGTAAAATTATGATTTTCATTCGAATTTGTCATCTGGGAACAGAATTACTGCTATTTTTCCAACAATGGATAGAACCCAATCATGAATCCAACATAAGTGCCCATAATTTAAACAGATCACTCATTTGGTGCTTCAAAGGAGTAATCTATTACAATAAAAGATTTATCTGTTGCATCTGACTAGTTATCTGTTGTATTAGACTTATTATCTATTGCATCAGATTGATTATCTGTTGTATCAGACTGATTATCTATCGCATCAGACTAATTATCTGTTGTATCAAATAGATTATCTATTGTATCAGATGGATTATCTATTACATTAGACTGCTTATCTATTGTAACATATGATTAATCTATTTAAAATAATACAAATCATTTTTAACGCCCCGAGTCTGCACCCCAGACGCCATACGGTGCTTACAACTCTGAAGGACCACAAGCTAACCCATGACTGATATCTGCTGTGATAACAGAGTAATAATACTATAATAAATGCGGAAAAATAGAATGAAATGGCATAAGGTTGAAAACCTAAAATACTGATAAAGAATACCAACTGCAATAATAATTTGTACAACTAAATACTGTCTGAAAGTCTAGTATGAAAGCCTTTATCTATTTGGATGTGGAGTTGATGGGACACGTCCCCAACTAACTCTGACTACTGATATAAACTAAATACTGGAATAATAAAATGATATGATAACTTTGTCCTCAAACTATAGGGACTCACCACTATGTCTACTACTGATATATGCGGCATTATTTTGAATGTACTGGTATTCTAAGTGAGGTAGGCTGATATGCAATGGTTCATATGCATGAACAATAATTAACTGAGTAGCATGAATACAATTAAATAAGAGTACATGTTTAACTAAAACTGATGAAACACTGTTGATGCAATATTGTGTATATATCTACATACGTTGTGTCTAAGATCATAGTACACTGATACTGAGTTCTGATAACTGAATGACTGATATCTAAGTTTACTGATAGCTGGGTGACTATTTCTGACAGTCCTAATTCTATAGAACTGAACTGAGTTCTATACTAAGCTGGGTGACTATGTCTGACAGTCCTAATTCTATAGAACTAAACTGAGTTCGACACTGATACTAAAACTAAAACTGTGAAACTGTTCATCTAACCGACATACTCCGAGTATGACTGAGTAAGGGTCCAACCTGTGACCCCAGTTGGAAGGGTGTTAGCACCTTGCCAAGGGATACTAAAAATGGTTATGAGTTAATCCTCTCTGGTAGAAAGTTCTTTCGTCAAACCTTACTGACAGGAAAACTCGTACGAGATGTATCAACCCTATACTGGCAGGAAGACATCTCAAACTACGCTAGCTACATAGTTCTATAATGCAGGGATTGCTACTAAGTGTCAAACCCTTTACTGACAGGAATGCCCCCATCCCTGGTTTGCTCGGTGTTGATTCCTACTCCCAACTGAATGGACACTAAACAGAACTGACTTCTAGACTGTTCTAGGCTTGACTGAACTATTACTGATCATACTGTCTAACTGAACTGAACTGGACTGAGTTTATTGAGTACTGTAACTGATTGAGTGTTTTGAGTTTTATTTGCTGACTGTATATACTGAGTTCTGTACTGATTGAAAGCTACTATACATGACATTACTGAGACTATTCTTAATCTACTATAATTCTAGGTAAACAACTGGATTGTTGGGTATTAGATACCTCCAGGACTCGATAACATGAAAAGTAAAGCATAGCATGATCTTGAAAAGAATTACAATGTTCATAACTCATTCATAGAGACATTTTATCAAACACTTGTAAGATATAAGCTTTTACGTATACTAGCATGTCATGATTTCCTAATTTAATTTTCATGAGCAATTTATCAAACACTTGGGGAACATAATCTATACACATGATACTAAACAACATGTAGGCATCATTTCAAATCCCAACCTACAAATTCAAGGGCTTAAACATGAATTCACATAATAATACACACATGTCAAATAAATTTACATGAATCTTGTAATAAATCATGTATTAGCAACCCAATTAACATCATAATCATGAATACATTCAAACTCAACATGAAATTCATGAAATCAATAAACTTGAAATTTTAAAAGAGGTTCTTGAATTCCAAGGGTGGAAAAAAACCCTTGGATGAACACCTAACATACCTTGGTGCTTGAATTCGTGAAGATTGATGGTGCATTCTTGAATTCTTGAATTTGAAATTAGATCCCACAGGGTTTATTATTGAGAAACTTTTTAAGAGAATGAGTGAATTTTGCCTTTTGGATGACTTAATTATGTGTTTTGGGACTAACTACGGGTGGAAACTGACCCAATTACCCCTCAGGATATGGGCTTTTAATGACTAAAAATGTGTCCAGTGATGCGTAAACTGATGTACCGCATCTATGGAATCAACGCGATGACCAATGCACCACGTTGATTTTATATTGGTTCACTAGAATTGCATTGAAAGCTGGGTGAAAATTATCTGTCGATGTGATGGGCGACGTGACTCATCGATATCGCATTGACCCACTATTTTGGTCACCTGAACATGGTTCAAATGAGGTCCCAAAAATCCAAAACTCGCCCAAAGTGACCTACTAACATTCTTGATCATGAATAAACCTAAAAATTGATACTTTAAGGTCATAAGGGTCATAGAATAGGATCGCCAACTTATGAAGGCTAAAATACTTCTAAGTATAAACACTTATCTGATGTTTCTAAGTCTGGGACCTCTTTTCAAGTTTTAACAGATTGAGTTAAGCTTATAATTTTGTGGGGAACATTCATCCTTGAATGAGACTGACTAAGCTGAGAAATACTGATAGACTGAGCTTACACGTTGAACATATATATATCTGATGCGTGTATACCTGTCTGGACTACTGATAAGCTGAGTTTTCAAATGGAACATACATATTTGTTGCATGAGTACATGGTTGAACTAATTCATGAATGCATGACTATCATAAAGATGATATACAATAGTAATAAATACCAAATTGTAACTGTAATTGAACATGGAACTGAGAAAATCTAAGAAAGACTGTTACCTTGAGTTGAGTCTGAGTTTAGGAAGAATAAGTGAGGATACTTGGTCCACATATCTTCTTTTACTTCCTAAGTATCTCCCTCAACGGACTGATTCCGCTAGAGAACTTTGACTAGCAAAACTTTTTTATTCCTCAGTCTGCAAGCCTAATGATCAAGGATTTCAACTGAAATCTCTTCATAAGAGAGACTGTTCTGAACATCTATACCCTCTATAAGGACTACAACTTCTGGGTCATTTATGCACTTCTTAAGAAAAGGGATATGAAACACTGGATGTACTAAAGCTAGGTCTGGAGGGAACTCAAGCTCGGAAGCTACCCTCCCAAAATAATTGAGAATTTTGTAAGGACCGACATATTAAGCACTGAGTTTTCCCATCTTGCCAAACCTCTTCACTCCCTTCATGGGAGAGATTTTCAGGAATATAAAATCACCGATCTTAAACTCAAAATCGTTTACCAAACACACATGAATGGAAACATGAGAATATAACTAAGCCTGAAATGAATACATGAACTGAATATCATAAATTGAACTGAGTCCCTGAATAAATGGCTTACGACTGAGATTGGAACTTGAGGATCAACTTATGAGTACCCACTACTCCAAATTGGATTCATTACATGAAGAGAAAATGAAAGGTTTAGATCATGAAAGCTCAGGGGACTATAGTGCATCTCCCCCTTGGGATAATAATCCCCTGAAGGATACTGACTTGGCTGAGCTACTAAGGAAAGACTGGGACAGTGCACAGGAACCTATGAACTAAATTGTGACTCCAAATCGAGGATCTGAAACTGAGGCATGATACATGAATTGAGCTGAACTTGCACTAAAGGGTTAAAACATGAGGACTTGAAGTATGAATGACTACTATGCCAAACTCGACACTTAACTGAGGCCTGAGGAATAGAATATTACCACCATGGATTTATCAAGAGATCTAAACTGAGGATATATATGACATAATCTAAATTTTACCGACTGTTAGGAGTGTAGCATGAGTCATGGGAACTAGTTCTACTGTAAAGCATGACATGAATACATGAGTCATGAGCTGCATGACTTAAGTCTGGAGTTTTTGTATTCATGAAAAATGATTCGTAATTCTGTGTGAACTAAAACTCCTTACACTAAGAACTGTAAGAATACATGATTTTTGCTAACGTGCACAAATATAAACTAGTATCATAGAGCTGACATGTAAGACATGAGTGTATCAGATACTATGATAACTGATGGGTTTTGAGAGTTTAAAGTACGATTCTGAGATGATCTGCAGGTTCATCCTCATTATAGGATTAGACAAGAGTGTCATCTATGATGACTATGGAGAACACATCCAAGTAATGCTTGAACACGTGGTTTATCAAGTCTATGAAGGCTTCTGGAACATTGGTAAGACCAAATAACATGACTAGGAATTCGAAGTGACCATACCGAGTTCTGAAAGCTATTTTCAAAATTCACATTCTTTGACTCTGAGATGGTGATAGACTGATCTGAGGTCTATCTTAGAAAAGTAACTAACACCCTGAAGTTGGTCAAACAAGTCATTGATTCTGGGAGGTGGATACTTGTTCTTGACTGTGACTTTATTTAGCTGACGATAGTCTATACACCTTCTAATAAAACTATCTTTCTTATGCATGAATAAAACTAGTACACCCTAAGGGGATACGCTGGGTATGATGAAACCCTTATCTAGGAGATCTTTCAACTATTCATTTAACTCTTTGAGTTCTGCAGGTGCCATTCTGTATGGTGGAATGGATATGGGCTGAGTATCTAGAAAAAGGTCTATTCCGAAGTTAATTTCCCACTTGGGAGGGACTCTAGGAAGATCTTTAGGAAACATATCTGGGAATTCACATGCTACTGATATTGACTCAAGATTAGGGGTTTCTGAACTAGAGTCTTAAACTCGAACGAGATGATAGACACATCCCTTAGATATCACTTTCCTCGCCCTAAGGTAGGAAATAAGTGGACCCCTAAGTTAAGTGCTGAAGTACTACCCCTCCACTCAAGGATAGATTTATTTGAAAACTAAAAATGGACAACTCTATTTCTTCAGTCAACTAAAACATAGCATGAATGAAGCCAATCCACACCGAGAATGACATCAAAATCTGTCATCTCGAATTCTACTAAGTTTGCTGAAGTGACTTATTGAGATACTATAATCGGACAGTTCCTATATACCCATTGGACTATGATAGGTTTACCTACTAAGGTAGAGACTCAGAAAGTATCTGCTAGGATTTCTGAAATAACTCCGAAGTCAACAGCTATATAAGGAGTCACAAAGGACAAAAAAGCTCTTGGATCTAGCAAAGCATAATTGTGCAAATAATAAACTTGTAACGTACCAATGACCATATCAGGAGAACTTTCTTGATTCTATCAGGGACTGAAGTACATAAATTCTTTTTGGGTCTTGCCCACTGGTGGCACTGGAAGTGGCACCCTGCTAATTTGGGTGACCGGACTGAGCTGAGGGATGGATATGCTGACTTCATAAACTTGGCTGAGGACAATCTCTGACTCTATGACCTATCTTTCCACATCCACAACACAACCCACTACCAACTCTACATACGGCCTGATGGTTTCTGCCATATTTCTATCAAGGAGGATTTGTTTGGCCATTCTTTGGCCTTGGCATTCTGGCCCTTTTATTCTTTCTACCTTTTTTCTACATCTTTTCTCCTCACTCTGCAAAGCTTGAGTCATAAGCCTAGATAATATTGTAGCCAGCTAATTGTTCTAGGCTGCTACTGAATAAGCTAAGGTAGTGAAAACTATCCTGAGTTCGGAGTAAGACAGATGCTCATTTAGGGGATCTACCTGAATGGGTAAAGGCGCTGGCTAGTTTTCAGTTCTCCTTTCATTAGTCTTTTTGGGAAGCATGTTCTGTAAAAAGAAGTAAGAAAAGGATTAAACTGAGAGTGTAACTTGAGCTCATGCTCACTCGCACGATATGAACACTGAAAAAAGGGAAACTTTTCCTAAAATGCCTCATAGATTCTTGTCCATATGTGTGGTGCGCTACATACCCATGCACAAGACTCTACTAGATACGGTTTTTAGACTTCCTAGGAGTCTGTTGAACCTTAGGCTCTGATACCAAGTTTATAACACCCCAAGTTTGCACCCCGAATGTCACACAATGCTTACAACCCCGAAGGACCACAAGCTAATGCATAACTGATTTCTACTGTGAGCACTGATTAATAATACTGTAATAAATGTGAAAAACAAAGTTGAAATGCCATAAGGTTCAAAACATGAAATACTAATAAATAATACCAACTGTAATAATAATTTGTATAACTGAATACTGTCTGAAAGTCTAGTCTGAAAGCCTCTACCTGTCTGAATATGGAGTTGATGGGACACGTCCCCAACTAACTCCGACTATTGAAATAAACTAAATACTGGAATAATAAAATGATATGATAGCTTTGTCCTCAAACTATGAGGACTTACCACTAGGTCTGCTGCTGATAGTCTGGGCTGCTAAGTTCAAGCAGGAGATCGTGCGTCTGAACCTATGATATAAAACATCATAGTGCAAAAGAAAAGGTATGCTTCAGTACTTTGAACGTACTGGTATGCTAAGTGAGGTAGGCTAATATGCAAGGGTTCATATGCATAAACAATAACTGACTGAATAGAATGAATACAACTGAATGAGAGTACATGTATAAGTGAAATTGATGAAACACTGTTTATGCAATACTGTACATATATCTACATATGCTGTGTCTGAGATCATAGTAAAACTGGAGACTGAGTTCTAATAACTGAATGATTGATATCTGAGTTTACTGATAACTATATTACTGATATCTAGGTGACTGTTTTTGACAGTCCTAATTCTATAGAACTGAACTGAGTTCTCTACTGGGATGGGTGACTATGTCTGACATTCCTGATTCTGTAGAACTAAACTGAGTTCTATACTGAGACTGAAACTGAAACTGTGGGAGTGTTTATCTAATCAACATACCCCGAGTATGACTGAACAATGGCTATGAGGATGAGTTAACCCTCTCTAGAAAAAAGCTCTTTCGCCAACCCTCGCTGGCAAGAAAACTCATACGAGATGTATCAATCTATACTGGCAAGAAGACATCTCAACGTATGCTGGCTAAGTAGTTTTGTAATGCAGGATTGCTACTAAGGGTCAAACCCTTTAAGGTGAAAGGTGTAATTTTGTAAGTATACTACAAATTGGCAAGAAAAAAACTTACCTGAGTCAGGGAAGAGAAAGTGGTGGAAGGTGTAATATGAAAGACAAGATGTAATAAATAAATAGAGTGTAGTTGAATGAACGAATGAGTAAGGAGGGACCTATTTATAGAGAATTGAATTTGAATGAGTGATAAAAAGGCACAACTATTCACCTTCATTTATTAATTACATTTTTTATTACTGTGAAAAGTTATGACTTAATTAAGTTAAGAAGTATTGTGATAAGTCATGACTTTTCAGATTATTATTATTAATTAGTTCTTTCCAAGAATTGTTTTTATTGAGTTGTGACAACATATTTTATATCTGTTGCATTAGATAACTCATCTGTGACAACAGATATACCATCTATTGAGTCAAATAAAGAACCTGTTGCATCAGATAATCTATCTGTTGCAATATATAATCTAACTGTTCACCTCCATTTATTAATTATATTTTTTATTACTGCGAAAAGTTATGACTTTAATTAAATTAAGAAATATTGTGATAAGTCTTGACTTTTCTGATTATTATTATTAATTAGTTCTTTTCAAGAACCATTTTATTGAGTTATGGCAACAGATTTTATATTTATTGCATCAGATAACTCATCTGTGACAACAGATATACTATCTGTTGCAATAAATAGAGAACTTGTTACATCAGATAATATATCTATTGCAACATTTAATCTAACTATTCGCCTCAATTTATTAATTACATTTTTGATTACTTTGAAAAGTTATGACTTTAATTAAATTAAGAAATATTGTGATAAGTCATGACTTTTCATATTAATATTATTAATTAACTCTTTTCAAGAATCGTTTTTATTGAGTTATGACAACAGATTTTATATCTGCTGCATCAAATAACTCATCTGACTCAACAGATATACCATTTGTTGCAACAAATAGATAACTTGTTGCATCAGATAATATATCTATTGCAACATATAATCTATCTTTTAAAAAAAAAATTATCAACATATCATTAATCCAAATTTGCTGACTTTTTTATTATATAAATTAAGAAAAATATTTTTTTCGATAACCATTTCTTTAATAAAATAATAACCATTTTTATTGAGTTCTGGCAACAGATTGTATATCTGTTGAATCAGATAAACCATCAGTTGCAACAGATATACCATCTGTTGCAACAAATGGACGATCTGTTTTAATAGCTTTTTCAATTTCTTCTAACATCTGATACATCAGTTGCAATAGATGGAGAATTGATGCATCAACAACATTGTTGAATGTGTTTTAGACAAAAAGTCACTTTGATTTTAATAACTGACCGTGACTTTTCTCCATTTTTATTTTTAATTTTTTAAAAAAAATTATTTATTTATTATATAATAAAAAAAGTCACAATATTGGATTAATTAATTAACTTATATGATGATTGTTAAGAAAAA